>NW_028315335.1:0-157549 GCF_046866305.1 Octopus bimaculoides | reverse complement strand
CATACGGTGAAGCACTTTCCCATACGGTGAAGCACTTTCCCATACGGTGAAGCACTTTCCCATACGGTGAAGCACTTTCCCATACGGTGAAGCACTTTCCCATACGGTGAAGCACTTTCCATACGGTGAAGCACTTTCCATACGGTGAAGCACTTTGCCATACGGTGAAGCACTTTCCCATAGGGTGAAGCACTTTCCCATACGGTGAAGCACTTTCCCATACGGTGAAGCACTTTCCCATACGGTGAAGCACTTTCCCATACGGTGAAGCACTTTCCCATACGGTGAAGCACTTTCCATACGGTGAAGCACTTTCCCATACGGTGAAGCACTTTCCCATACGGTGAAGCACTTTCCCATACGGTGAAGCACTTTCCCATACGGTGAAGCACTTTCCCATACGGTGAAGCACTTTCCCATACGGTGAAGCACTTTCCCATACGGTGAAGCACTTTCCCATACGGTGAAGCACTTTCCCATACGGTGAAGCACTTTCCCATACGGGTGAAGCACTTTCCCATACGGTGAAGCACTTTCCCATACGGTGAAGCACTTTCCCATACGGTGAAGCACTTTCCCATACGGTGAAGCACTTTCCCATACGGTGAAGCACTTTCCCATACGGTGAAGCACTTTCCCATACGGTGAAGCACTTTGCCCCTACGGCGAAGCACTTTCCCATACGGCGAAGCACTTTCCCATACGGCGAAGCACTTTCCCATACGGCGAAGCACTTTCCCATACGGCGAAGCACTTTCCCATACGGCGAAGCACTTTCCCATACGGCGAAGCACTTTCCCATACGGCGAAGCACTTTCCCATACGGCGAAGCACTTTCCCATACGGCGAAGCACTTTCCCATACGGCGAAGCACTTTCCCATACGGTGAAGCACTTTGCCATACGGTGAAGCACTTTCCCATACGGTGAAGCACTTTCCCATACGGTGAAGCACTTTCCCATACGGTGAAGCACTTTCCCATACGGTGAAGCACTTTCCCATACGGTGAAGCACTTTCCCATACGGTGAAGCACTTTCCCATACGGTGAAGCACTTTCCATACGGTGAAGCACTTTCCCATACGGTGAAGCACTTTGCCCATACGGTGAAGCACTTTCCCATACGGTGAAGCACTTTCCCATACGGTGAAGCACTTTCCCATACGGTGAAGCACTTTCCCATACGGTGAAGCACTTTGCCATACGGTGAAGCACTTTCCCATACGGTGAAGCACTTTCCCATACGGTGAAGCACTTTCCCATACGGTGAAGCACTTTCCCATACGGTGAAGCACTTTCCCATACGGTGAAGCACTTTCCCATACGGTGAAGCACTTTCCCATACGGTGAAGCACTTTCCCATACGGTGAAGCACTTTCCCATACGGTGAAGCACTTTCCCATACGGTGAAGCACTTTCCCATACGGTGAAGCACTTTCCCATACGGTGAAGCACTTTCCCATACGGTGAAGCACTTTCCCATACGGGTGAAGCACTTTCCCATACGGTGAAGCACTTTCCCATACGGTGAAGCACTTTCCCATACGGTGAAGCACTTTCCCATACGGTGAAGCACTTTCCCATACGGGTGAAGCACTTTCCCATACGGTGAAGCACTTTCCCATACGGTGAAGCACTTTCCCATACGGTGAAGCACTTTCCCATACGGTGAAGCACTTTCCCATACGGTGAAGCACTTTCCCATACGGTGAAGCACTTTCCCATACGGTGAAGCACTTTCCCATACGGTGAAGCACTTTCCCATACGGTGAAGCACTTTCCCATACGGTGAAGCACTTTCCATACGGTGAAGCACTTTCCCATACGGTGAAGCACTTTCCCATACGGTGAAGCACTTTCCCATACGGTGAAGCACTTTCCCATACGGTGAAGCACTTTCCCATACGGTGAAGCACTTTCCCATACGGTGAAGCACTTTCCCATACGGTGAAGCACTTTCCCATACGGTGAAGCACTTTCCCATACGGTGAAGCACTTTCCCATACGGTGAAGCACTTTCCCATACGGTGAAGCACTTTCCCATACGGTGAAGCACTTTCCCATACGGTGAAGCACTTTCCCATACGGTGAAGCACTTTCCCATACGGTGAAGCACTTTCCCATACGGTGAAGCACTTTGCCCATACGGTGAAGCACTTTCCCATACGGCGAAGCACTTTCCCATACGTGAAGCACTTTCCATACGGCGAAGCACTTTCCCATACGGCGAAGCACTTTCCCATACGGCGAAGCACTTTCCCATACGGCGAAGCACTTTCCCATACGGCGAAGCACTTTCGCCATACGGTGAAGCACTTTCCCATACGGTGAAGCACTTTCCCATACGGTGAAGCACTTTCCCATACGGTGAAGCACTTTCCCATACGGTGAAGCACTTTCCCATACGGTGAAGCACTTTCCCATACGGTGAAGCACTTTCCATACGGTGAAGCACTTTCCCATACGGTGAAGCACTTTCCCATACGGTGAAGCACTTTCCCATACGGTGAAGCACTTTCCCATACGGTGAAGCACTTTCCCATACGGTGAAGCACTTTCCCATACGGTGAAGCACTTTGCCCATACGGTGAAGCACTTTCCCATACGGTGAAGCACTTTCCCATACGGTGAAGCACTTTCCCATACGGTGAAGCACTTTCCCATACGGTGAAGCACTTTCCCATACGGTGAAGCACTTTCCCATACGGTGAAGCACTTTCCCATACGGTGAAGCACTTTCCCATACGGTGAAGCACTTTCCCATACGGTGAAGCACTTTGCCCTACGGTGAAGCACTTTCCCATACGGTGAAGCACTTTCCCATACGGGGAAGCACTTTCCCATACGGCGAAGCACTTTCCCATACGGCGAAGCACTTTCCCATACGGCGAAGCACTTTCCCATACGGCGAAGCACTTTCCCATACGGCGAAGCACTTTCCCATAGGGTGAAGCACTTTCCCATACGGTGAAGCACTTTCCCCATACGGTGAAGCACTTTGCCATACGGTGAAGCACTTTCCCATACGGTGAAGCACTTTCCCATACGGTGAAGCACTTTCCCATACGGTGAAGCACTTTCCCATACGGTGAAGCACTTTCCCATACGGTGAAGCACTTTCCCATACGGTGAAGCACTTTGCCCTACGGTGAAGCACTTTCCCATACGGTGAAGCACTTTCCCATACGGTGAAGCACTTTCCCATACGGTGAAGCACTTTCCCATACGGTGAAGCACTTTCCCATACGGTGAAGCACTTTCCATACGGTGAAGCACTTTCCCATACGGTGAAGCACTTTCCCATACGGTGAAGCACTTTCCCATACGGTGAAGCACTTTCCCATACGGTGAAGCACTTTCCCATACGGTGAAGCACTTTCCCATACGGTGAAGCACTTTCCCATACGGTGAAGCACTTTCCCATACGGTGAAGCACTTTCCCATACGGTGAAGCACTTTCCCATACGGTGAAGCACTTTCCCATACGGTGAAGCACTTTCCCATACGGTGAAGCACTTTCCCATACGGTGAAGCACTTTCCCATACGGTGAAGCACTTTCCCATACGGTGAAGCACTTTGCCATACGGTGAAGCACTTTCCCATAGGGTGAAGCACTTTCCCATACGGTGAAGCACTTTCCCATACGGTGAAGCACTTTCCCATACGGTGAAGCACTTTCCCATACGGTGAAGCACTTTCCCATACGGTGAAGCACTTTCCCATACGGTGAAGCACTTTCCCATACGGTGAAGCACTTTCCCATACGGTGAAGCACTTTCCCATACGGTGAAGCACTTTCCCATACGGTGAAGCACTTTCCCATACGGTGAAGCACTTTCCCATACGGTGAAGCACTTTCCCATACGGTGAAGCACTTTCCCATACGGTGAAGCACTTTCCATACGGTGAAGCACTTTCCCATACGGTGAAGCACTTTCCCATAGGGTGAAGCACTTTCCCATAGGGTGAAGCACTTTCCCATACGGTGAAGCACTTTCCCATACGGTGAAGCACTTTCCCATACGGTGAAGCACTTTCCCATACGGTGAAGCACTTTCCCATACGGTGAAGCACTTTCCCATACGGTGAAGCACTTTCCCATACGGTGAAGCACTTTCCCATACGGTGAAGCACTTTGCCCTACGGCGAAGCACTTTCCCATACGGCGAAGCACTTTCCCATACGGCGAAGCACTTTCCCATACGGCGAAGCACTTTCCCATACGGCGAAGCACTTTCCCATACGGCGAAGCACTTTCCCATACGGCGAAGCACTTTCCCATACGGCGAAGCACTTTCCCATACGGCGAAGCACTTTCCCATACGGCGAAGCACTTTCCCATAGGGTGAAGCACTTTGCCATACGGTGAAGCACTTTCCCATACGGTGAAGCACTTTCCCATACGGTGAAGCACTTTCCCATACGGTGAAGCACTTTCCCATACGGTGAAGCACTTTCCCATACGGTGAAGCACTTTCCCATACGGTGAAGCACTTTCCCATACGGTGAAGCACTTTGCCCTACGGTGAAGCACTTTCCCATACGGTGAAGCACTTTCCCATACGGTGAAGCACTTTCCCATACGGTGAAGCACTTTCCCATACGGTGAAGCACTTTGCCATACGGTGAAGCACTTTCCCATACGGTGAAGCACTTTCCATACGGTGAAGCACTTTCCCATACGGTGAAGCACTTTCCCATACGGTGAAGCACTTTCCCATACGGTGAAGCACTTTCCATACGGTGAAGCACTTTCCCATACGGTGAAGCACTTTCCCATACGGTGAAGCACTTTCCCATACGGTGAAGCACTTTCCCATACGGTGAAGCACTTTCCCATACGGTGAAGCACTTTCCCATACGGTGAAGCACTTTCCCATACGGTGAAGCACTTTCCCATACGGTGAAGCACTTTCCCATACGGTGAAGCACTTTCCCATACGGTGAAGCACTTTGCCATACGGTGAAGCACTTTCCCATAGGGTGAAGCACTTTCCATACGGTGAAGCACTTTCCCATACGGTGAAGCACTTTCCCATACGGTGAAGCACTTTCCCATACGGTGAAGCACTTTCCCATAGGGTGAAGCACTTTCCCATACGGTGAAGCACTTTCCCATACGGTGAAGCACTTTCCCATACGGTGAAGCACTTTCCCATACGGTGAAGCACTTTCCCATACGGTGAAGCACTTTCCCATACGGTGAAGCACTTTCCCATACGGTGAAGCAGTTTCCCATACGGTGAAGCACTTTCCCATACGGTGAAGCACTTTCCCATACGGTGAAGCACTTTCCCATACGGTGAAGCACTTTCCCATACGGTGAAGCACTTTCCCATACGGTGAAGCACTTTCCCATACGGTGAAGCACTTTCCCATACGGTGAAGCACTTTCCCATACGGTGAAGCACTTTCCCATACGGTGAAGCACTTTCCCATACGGTGAAGCACTTTCCCATACGGTGAAGCACTTTCCCATACGGTGAAGCACTTTCCCATACGGTGAAGCACTTTCCCATACGGTGAAGCACTTTCCCATACGGTGAAGCACTTTCCCATACGGTGAAGCACTTTCCCATACGGCGAAGCACTTTGCCCTACGGCGAAGCACTTTCCCATACGGCGAAGCACTTTCCCATACGGCGAAGCACTTTCCCATACGGCGAAGCACTTTCCCATACGGCGAAGCACTTTCCCATACGGCGAAGCACTTTCCCATACGGCGAAGCACTTTGCCATACGGCGAAGCACTTTCCCATACGGTGAAGCACTTTCCCATACGGTGAAGCACTTTCTTCCCATACGGTGAAGCACTTTCCCATACGGTGAAGCACTTTCCCATACGGTGAAGCACTTTCCCATACGGTGAAGCACTTTCCCATACGGTGAAGCACTTTCCCATACGGTGAAGCACTTTCCCATACGGTGAAGCACTTTCCCATACGGTGAAGCACTTTCCCATACGGTGAAGCACTTTCCCATACGGTGAAGCACTTTGCCCTACGGTGAAGCACTTTCCCATACGGTGAAGCACTTTCCCATACGGTGAAGCACTTTCCCATACGGTGAAGCACTTTCCATACGGTGAAGCACTTTCCCATACGGTGAAGCACTTTCCCATACGGTGAAGCACTTTCCCATACGGTGAAGCACTTTCCCATACGGTGAAGCACTTTCCCATACGGTGAAGCACTTTCCCATACGGTGAAGCACTTTCCCATACGGTGAAGCACTTTCCCATAGGGTGAAGCACTTTCCCATACTGCGAAGCACTTTCCCATACGGCGAAGCACTTTCCCATACGGTGAAGCACTTTCCCATTGGGTGAAGCACTTTGCCATACGGTGAAGCACTTTCCCATACGGTGAAGCACTTTCCCATAGGGTGAAGCACTTTGCCATACGGTGAAGCACTTTCCCATACGGTGAAGCACTTTCCCATACGGTGAAGCACTTTCCCATACGGTGAAGCACTTTCCCATACGGTGAAGCACTTTCCCATACGGTGAAGCACTTTCCCATACGGTGAAGCACTTTGCCCTACGGTGAAGCACTTTCCCATACGGTGAAGCACTTTCCCATACGGTGAAGCACTTTCCCATACGGTGAAGCACTTTCCCATACGGTGAAGCACTTTCCCATACGGTGAAGCACTTTCCCATACGGTGAAGCACTTTGCCCTACGGTGAAGCACTTTCCCATACGGTGAAGCACTTTCCCATACGGTGAAGCACTTTCCCATACGGTGAAGCACTTTCCCATACGGTGAAGCACTTTCCCATACGGTGAAGCACTTTCCCATACGGTGAAGCACTTTCCCATACGGTGAAGCACTTTCCCATAGGGTGAAGCACTTTCCCATACGTTGAAGCACTTTCCCATACGGTGAAGCACTTTCCCATACGGTGAAGCACTTTCCCATACGGTGAAGCACTTTCCCATACGGTGAAGCACTTTCCCATACGGTGAAGCACTTTCCCATACGGTGAAGCACTTTCCCATACGGTGAAGCACTTTCCCATACGGTGAAGCACTTTCCCATACGGTGAAGCACTTTCCCATACGGTGAAGCACTTTCCCATACGGTGAAGCACTTTCCCATACGGAGAAGCACTTTCCCATACGGCGAAGCACTTTCCCATACGGCGAAGAACTTTCCCATACGGCGAAGCACTTTCCCATACGGCGAAGCACTTTCCCATACGGCGAAGCACTTTCCCATACGGCGAAGCACTTTCCCATACGGCGAAGCACTTTCCCATACGGCGAAGCACTTTCCCATACGGCGAAGCACTTTCCCATAGGGTGAAGCACTTTCCCATAGGGTGAAGCACTTTGCCATACGGTGAAGCACTTTCCCATACGGTGAAGCACTTTCCCATACGGTGAAGCACTTTCCCATACGGTGAAGCACTTTCCCATACGGTGAAGCACTTTCCCATACGGTGAAGCACTTTCCCATACGGTGAAGCACTTTCCCATACGGTGAAGCACTTTCCCATACGGGGAAGCACTTTCCCATACGGCGAAGCACTTTCCCATACGGCGAAGCACTTTCCCATACGGCGAAGCACTTTCCCATACGGCGAAGCACTTTCCCATACGGCGAAGCACTTTCCCATACGGCGAAGCACTTTCCCATACGGCGAAGCACTTTCCCATACGGCGAAGCACTTTCCCATACGGCGAAGCACTTTCCCATAGGGTGAAGCACTTTCCCATACGGTGAAGCACTTTCCCATAGGGTGAAGCACTTTCCCATACGGTGAAGCACTTTCCCATACGGTGAAGCACTTTCCCATACGGTGAAGCACTTTCCCATACGGTGAAGCACTTTCCCATACGGTGAAGCACTTTCCCATACGGTGAAGCACTTTCCCATACGGTGAAGCACTTTCCCATACGGTGAAGCACTTTCCCATACGGTGAAGCACTTTCCCATACGGTGAAGCACTTTCCCATACGGTGAAGCACTTTCCCATACGGTGAAGCACTTTCCCATACGGTGAAGCACTTTCCCATACGGTGAAGCACTTTCCCATACGGCGAAGCACTTTCCCATACGGCGAAGCACTTTCCCATACGGCGAAGCACTTTCCCATACGGCGAAGCACTTTCCCATACGGCGAAGCACTTTCCCATACGGCGAAGCACTTTCCCATACGGCGAAGCACTTTCCCATACGGCGAAGCACTTTCCCATACGGCGAAGCACTTTCCCATACGGCGAAGCACTTTCCCATACGGCGAAGCACTTTCCCATACGGCGAAGCACTTTCCCATACGGCGAAGCACTTTCCCATACGGCGAAGCACTTTCCCATAGGGTGAAGCACTTTCCCATACGGTGAAGCACTTTCCCATAGGGTGAAGCACTTTCCCATACGGTGAAGCACTTTCCCATACGGTGAAGCACTTTCCCATACGGTGAAGCACTTTCCCATACGGTGAAGCACTTTCCCATACGGTGAAGCACTTTCCCATACGGTGAAGCACTTTCCCATACGGTGAAGCACTTTCCCATACGGTGAAGCACTTTCCCATACGGTGAAGCACTTTCCCATACGGTGAAGCACTTTCCCATACGGTGAAGCACTTTCCCATACGGTGAAGCACTTTCCCATACGGTGAAGCACTTTCCCATACGGTGAAGCACTTTCCCATACGGTGAAGCACTTTCCCATACGGTGAAGCACTTTCCCATAGGGTGAAGCACTTTCCCATACGGCGAAGCACTTTCCCATACGGTGAAGCACTTTCCCATAGGGTGAAGCACTTTCCCATACGGTGAAGCACTTTCCCATACGGTGAAGCACTTTCCCATAGGGTGAAGCACTTTGCCATACGGTGAAGCACTTTCCCATACGGTGAAGCACTTTCCCATACGGTGAAGCACTTTCCCATACGGTGAAGCACTTTCCCATACGGTGAAGCACTTTCCCATACGGTGAAGCACTTTCCCATACGGTGAAGCACTTTGCCCTACGGTGAAGCACTTTCCCATACGGTGAAGCACTTTCCCATACGGTGAAGCACTTTCCCATACGGTGAAGCACTTTCCCATACGGTGAAGCACTTTCCCATACGGTGAAGCACTTTCCCATACGGTGAAGCACTTTCCCATACGGTGAAGCACTTTCCCATACGGTGAAGCACTTTCCCATACGGTGAAGCACTTTCCCATACGGTGAAGCACTTTCCCATACGGTGAAGCACTTTCCCATACGGTGAAGCACTTTCCCATACGGTGAAGCACTTTCCCATACGGTGAAGCACTTTCCCATACGGTGAAGCACTTTCCCATACGGTGAAGCACTTTCCCATACGGTGAAGCACTTTGCCCTACGGTGAAGCACTTTCCCATACGGTGAAGCACTTTCCCATACGGTGAAGCACTTTCCCATACGGTGAAGCACTTTCCCATACGGTGAAGCACTTTCCCATACGGTGAAGCACTTTCCCATACGGTGAAGCACTTTCCCATACGGTGAAGCACTTTCCCATACGGTGAAGCACTTTCCCATACGGTGAAGCACTTTCCCATACGGTGAAGCACTTTCCCATACGGTGAAGCACTTTCCCATACGGTGAAGCACTTTCCCATACGGTGAAGCACTTTCCCATACGGTGAAGCACTTTCCCATACGGTGAAGCACTTTGCCCTACGGTGAAGCACTTTCCCATACGGTGAAGCACTTTCCCATACGGTGAAGCACTTTCCCATACGGTGAAGCACTTTCCCATACGGTGAAGCACTTTCCCATAGGGTGAAGCACTTTCCCATACGGTGAAGCACTTTCCCATACGGTGAAGCACTTTCCCATAGGGTGAAGCACTTTCCCATACGGTGAAGCACTTTCCCATACGGTGAAGCACTTTCCCATACGGTGAAGCACTTTCCCATACGGTGAAGCACTTTCCCATACGGTGAAGCACTTTGCCCTACGGTGAAGCACTTTCCCATACGGTGAAGCACTTTCCCATACGGTGAAGCACTTTCCCATACGGTGAAGCACTTTCCCATACGGTGAAGCACTTTCCCATACGGTGAAGCACTTTCCCATACGGTGAAGCACTTTCCCATACGGTGAAGCACTTTCCCATACGGTGAAGCACTTTCCCATACGGTGAAGCACTTTCCCATACGGTGAAGCACTTTCCCATACGGTGAAGCACTTTCCCATACGGTGAAGCACTTTCCCATAGGGTGAAGCACTTTCCCATAGGGTGAAGCACTTTGCCATACGGTGAAGCACTTTCCCATACGGCGAAGCACTTTCCCATACGGTGAAGCACTTTCCCATAGGGTGAAGCACTTTGCCATACGGTGAAGCACTTTCCCATACGGTGAAGCACTTTCCCATAGGGTGAAGCACTTTGCCATACGGTGAAGCACTTTCCGATACGGTGAAGCACTTTGCCATACGGTGAAGCACTTTCCGATACGGCGAAGCACTTTCCCATACGGTGAAGCACTTTCCCATACGGTGAAGCACTTTCCCATACGGTGAAGCACTTTCCCATACGGTGAAGCACTTTCCCATACGGTGAAGCACTTTCCCATACGGTGAAGCACTTTCCCATACGGTGAAGCACTTTCCCATACGGTGAAGCACTTTCCCATACGGTGAAGCACTTTCCCATACGGTGAAGCACTTTCCCATACGGTGAAGCACTTTCCCATACGGTGAAGCACTTTCCCATACGGTGAAGCACTTTCCCATACGGTGAAGCACTTTCCCATACGGTGAAGCACTTTCCCATACGGTGAAGCACTTTCCCATACGGTGAAGCACTTTCCCATACGGTGAAGCACTTTCCCATACGGTGAAGCACTTTCCCATACGGTGAAGCACTTTGCCCTACGGTGAAGCACTTTCCCATACGGTGAAGCACTTTCCCATACGGTGAAGCACTTTCCCATACGGTGAAGCACTTTCCCATACGGTGAAGCACTTTCCCATAGGGTGAAGCACTTTCCCATACGGTGAAGCACTTTCCCATACGGTGAAGCACTTTCCCATACGGTGAAGCACTTTCCCATACGGTGAAGCACTTTCCCATACGGTGAAGCACTTTCCCATACGGTGAAGCACTTTCCCATACGGTGAAGCACTTTCCCATACGGTGAAGCACTGTTCCCATACGGTGAAGCACTTTCCCATACGGTGAAGCACTTTCCCATACGGTGAAGCACTTTCCCATACGGTGAAGCACTTTCCCATACGGTGAAGCACTTTCCCATACGGTGAAGCACTTTCCCATACGGTGAAGCACTTTCCCATACGGTGAAGCACTTTCCCATACGGCGAAGCACTTTCCCATACGGCGAAGCACTTTCCCATACGGCGAAGAACTTTCCCATACGGCGAAGCACTTTCCCATACGGCGAAGCACTTTCCCATACGGCGAAGCACTTTCCCATACGGCGAAGCACTTTCCCATACGGCGAAGCACTTTCCCATACGGCGAAGCACTTTCCCATACGGCGAAGCACTTTCCCATACGGCGAAGCACTTTCCCATACGGTGAAGCACTTTCCCATAGGGTGAAGCACTTTGCCATACGGTGAAGCACTTTCCCATACGGTGAAGCACTTTCCCATACGGTGAAGCACTTTCCCATACGGTGAAGCACTTTCCCATACGGTGAAGCACTTTCCCATACGGTGAAGCACTTTCCCATACGGTGAAGCACTTTCCCATACGGTGAAGCACTTTCCCATACGGTGAAGCAATTTCCCATACGGCGAAGCACTTTCCCATACGGCGAAGCACTTTCCCATACGGCGAAGCACTTTCCCATACGGCGAAGCACTTTCCCATACGGCGAAGCACTTTCCCATACGGCGAAGCACTTTCCCATACGGCGAAGCACTTTCCCATACGGCGAAGCACTTTCCCATACGGCGAAGCACTTTCCCATACGGCGAAGCACTTTCCCATACGGCGAAGCACTTTCCCATACGGCGAAGCACTTTCCCATACGGTGAAGCACTTTCCCATACGGTGAAGCACTTTCCCATACGGTGAAGCACTTTCCCATACGGTGAAGCACTTTCCCATACGGTGAAGCACTTTCCCATACGGTGAAGCACTTTCCCATACGGTGAAGCACTTTCCCATACGGTGAAGCACTTTCCCATACGGTGAAGCACTTTCCCATACGGTGAAGCACTTTCCCATACGGTGAAGCACTTTCCCATACGGTGAAGCACTTTCCCATACGGTGAAGCACTTTCCCATACGGTGAAGCACTTTCCCATACGGTGAAGCACTTTCCCATACGGTGAAGCACTTTGCCCTACGGTGAAGCACTTTGCCCTACGGTGAAGCACTTTCCCATACGGTGAAGCACTTTCCCATACGGTGAAGCACTTTCCCATACGGTGAAGCACTTTCCCCATACGGTGAAGCACTTTCCCATACGGTGAAGCACTTTCCCATACGGTGAAGCACTTTCCCATACGGTGAAGCACTTTCCCATACGGTGAAGCACTTTCCCATACGGTGAAGCACTTTCCCATACGGTGAAGCACTTTCCCATACGGTGAAGCACTTTCCCATACGGTGAAGCACTTTCCCATACGGTGAAGCACTTTCCCATACGGTGAAGCACTTTCCCATACGGTGAAGCACTTTGCCCTACGGTGAAGCACTTTCCCATACGGTGAAGCACTTTCCCATACGGTGAAGCACTTTCCCATACGGTGAAGCACTTTCCCATACGGTGAAGCACTTTCCCATACGGTGAAGCACTTTCCCATACGGTGAAGCACTTTCCCATACGGTGAAGCACTTTCCCATAGGGTGAAGCACTTTCCCATACGGTGAAGCACTTTCCCATACGGTGAAGCACTTTCCCATACGGTGAAGCACTTTCCCATACGGTGAAGCACTTTCCCATACGGTGAAGCACTTTGCCCTACGGTGAAGCACTTTCCCATACGGTGAAGCACTTTCCCATACGGTGAAGCACTTTCCCATACGGTGAAGCACTTTCCCATACGGTGAAGCACTTTCCCATACGGTGAAGCACTTTCCCATAGGGTGAAGCACTTTGCCATACGGTGAAGCACTTTCCCATACGGCGAAGCACTTTCCCATACGGTGAAGCACTTTCCCATAGGGTGAAGCACTTTGCCATACGGTGAAGCACTTTCCCATACGGTGAAGCACTTTCCCATAGGGTGAAGCACTTTGCCATACGGTGAAGCACTTTCCGATACGGTGAAGCACTTTGCCATACGGTGAAGCACTTTCCGATACGGCGAAGCACTTTCCCATACGGTGAAGCACTTTCCCATACGGTGAAGCACTTTCCCATACGGTGAAGCACTTTCCCATACGGTGAAGCACTTTCCCATACGGTGAAGCACTTTCCCATACGGTGAAGCACTTTCCCATACGGTGAAGCACTTTCCCATACGGTGAAGCACTTTCCCATACGGTGAAGCACTTTCCCATACGGTGAAGCACTTTCCCATACGGTGAAGCACTTTCCCATACGGTGAAGCACTTTCCCATACGGTGAAGCACTTTCCCATACGGTGAAGCACTTTCCCATACGGTGAAGCACTTTCCCATACGGTGAAGCACTTTCCCATACGGTGAAGCACTTTCCCATACGGTGAAGCACTTTCCCATACGGTGAAGCACTTTCCCATACGGTGAAGCACTTTCCCATACGGTGAAGCACTTTCCCATACGGTGAAGCACTTTCCCATACGGTGAAGCACTTTCCCATACGGTGAAGCACTTTCCCATACGGTGAAGCACTTTCCCATACGGTGAAGCACTTTCCCATAGGGTGAAGCACTTTCCCATACGGTGAAGCACTTTCCCATACGGTGAAGCACTTTCCCATACGGTGAAGCACTTTCCCATACGGTGAAGCACTTTGCCATACGGTGAAGCACTTTCCCATACGGTGAAGCACTTTCCCATACGGTGAAGCACTTTCCCATACGGTGAAGCACTTTCCCATACGGTGAAGCACTTTCCCATACGGTGAAGCACTTTCCCATACGGTGAAGCACTTTCCCATACGGTGAAGCACTTTCCCATACGGTGAAGCACTTTCCCATACGGTGAAGCACTTTCCCATACGGTGAAGCACTTTCCCATACGGTGAAGCACTTTCCCATACGGTGAAGCACTTTCCCATACGGTGAAGCACTTTCCCATACGGTGAAGCACTTTCCCATACGGTGAAGCACTTTCCCATACGGTGAAGCACTTTCCCATACGGTGAAGCACTTTCCCATACGGTGAAGCACTTTCCCATACGGTGAAGCACTTTCCCATACGGTGAAGCACTTTCCCATACGGTGAAGCACTTTCCCATACGGTGAAGCACTTTCCCATACGGTGAAGCACTTTCCCATACGGTGAAGCACTTTCCCATACGGTGAAGCACTTTCCCATACGGTGAAGCACTTTCCCATACGGTGAAGCACTTTCCCATACGGTGAAGCACTTTCCCATACGGTGAAGCACTTTCCCATACGGTGAAGCACTTTCCCATACGGTGAAGCACTTTCCCATACGGTGAAGCACTTTCCCATACGGTGAAGCACTTTCCCATACGGTGAAGCACTTTCCCATACGGTGAAGCACTTTCCCATACGGTGAAGCACTTTCCCATACGGTGAAGCACTTTCCCATACGGTGAAGCACTTTCCCATACGGTGAAGCACTTTCCCATACGGTGAAGCACTTTCCCATACGGTGAAGCACTTTCCCATACGGTGAAGCACTTTCCCATACGGTGAAGCACTTTCCCATACGGTGAAGCACTTTCCCATACGGTGAAGCACTTTCCCATACGGTGAAGCACTTTCCCATACGGTGAAGCACTTTCCCATACGGTGAAGCACTTTCCCATACGGTGAAGCACTTTCCCATACGGTGAAGCACTTTGCCATACGGTGAAGCACTTTCCCATACGGTGAAGCACTTTCCCATACGGTGAAGCACTTTCCCATACGGTGAAGCACTTTCCCATACGGTGAAGCACTTTCCCATACGGTGAAGCACTTTCCCATACGGTGAAGCACTTTCCCATACGGTGAAGCACTTTCCCATACGGTGAAGCACTTTCCCATACGGTGAAGCACTTTCCCATACGGTGAAGCACTTTCCCATACGGTGAAGCACTTTCCCATACGGTGAAGCACTTTCCCATACGGTGAAGCACTTTCCCATACGGTGAAGCACTTTCCCATACGGTGAAGCACTTTCCCATACGGTGAAGCACTTTCCCATACGGTGAAGCACTTTCCCATACGGTGAAGCACTTTCCCATACGGTGAAGCACTTTCCCATACGGTGAAGCACTTTCCCATACGGTGAAGCACTTTCCCATACGGTGAAGCACTTTCCCATACGGTGAAGCACTTTCCCATAGGGTGAAGCACTTTCCCATACGGTGAAGCACTTTCCCATACGGTGAAGCACTTTCCCATACGGTGAAGCACTTTCCCATACGGTGAAGCACTTTCCCATACGGTGAAGCACTTTCCCATACGGTGAAGCACTTTGCCATACGGTGAAGCACTTTCCCATACGGTGAAGCACTTTCCCATACGGTGAAGCACTTTCCCATACGGTGAAGCACTTTCCCATACGGTGAAGCACTTTCCCATACGGTGAAGCACTTTCCCATACGGTGAAGCACTTTCCCATACGGTGAAGCACTTTCCCATACGGTGAAGCACTTTCCCATACGGTGAAGCACTTTCCCATACGGTGAAGCACTTTGCCCTACGGTGAAGCACTTTCCCATACGGTGAAGCACTTTCCCATACGGTGAAGCACTTTCCCATACGGTGAAGCACTTTCCCATACGGTGAAGCACTTTCCCATACGGTGAAGCACTTTCCCATACGGTGAAGCACTTTCCCATACGGTGAAGCACTTTCCCATACGGTGAAGCACTTTCCCATACGGTGAAGCACTTTCCCATACGGTGAAGCACTTTCCCATACGGTGAAGCACTTTCCCATAGGGTGAAGCACTTTCCCATAGGGTGAAGCACTTTGCCATACGGCGAAGCACTTTCCCATACGGCGAAGCACTTTCCCATACGGTGAAGCACTTTCCCATTGGGTGAAGCACTTTGCCATACGGTGAAGCACTTTCCCATACGGTGAAGCACTTTCCCATAGGGTGAAGCACTTTGCCATACGGTGAAGCACTTTCCCATACGGTGAAGCACTTTCCCATACGGTGAAGCACTTTCCCATACGGTGAAGCACTTTCCCATACGGTGAAGCACTTTCCCATACGGTGAAGCACTTTGCCCTACGGTGAAGCACTTTGCCCTACGGTGAAGCACTTTCCCATACGGTGAAGCACTTTCCCATACGGTGAAGCACTTTCCCATACGGTGAAGCACTTTCCCATACGGTGAAGCACTTTCCCATACGGTGAAGCACTTTCCCATACGGTGAATCACTTTCCCATACGGTGAAGCACTTTGCCCTACGGTGAAGCACTTTCCCATACGGTGAAGCACTTTCCCATACGGTGAAGCACTTTCCCATACGGCGAAGCACTTTCCCATACGGCGAAGCACTTTCCCATACGGCGAAGCACTTTCCCATACGGCGAAGCACTTTCCCATACGGCGAAGCACTTTCCCATACGGCGAAGCACTTTCCCATACGGCGAAGCACTTTCCCATACGGCGAAGCACTTTCCCATACGGCGAAGCACTTTCCCATACGGCGAAGCACTTTCCCATACGGCGAAGCACTTTCCCATACGGCGAAGCACTTTCCCATACGGCGAAGCACTTTCCCATACGGCGAAGCACTTTCCCATACGGCGAAGCACTTTCCCATACGGCGAAGCACTTTCCCATACGGCGAAGCACTTTCCCATACGGCGAAGCACTTTCCCATACGGCGAAGCACTTTCCCATACGGCGAAGCACTTTCCCATACGGCGAAGCACTTTCCCATACGGCGAAGCACTTTCCCATACGGCGAAGCACTTTCCCATACGGCGAAGCACTTTCCCATACGGCGAAGCACTTTCCCATACGGCGAAGCACTTTCCCATACGGTGAAGCACTTTCCCATACGGTGAAGCACTTTCCCATACGGTGAAGCACTTTCCCATACGGTGAAGCACTTTCCCATACGGTGAAGCACTTTGCCCTACGGTGAAGCACTTTCCCATACGGTGAAGCACTTTCCCATACGGTGAAGCACTTTCCCATACGGTGAAGCACTTTCCCATACGGTGAAGCACTTTGCCCTACGGTGAAGCACTTTCCCATACGGTGAAGCACTTTCCCATACGGTGAAGCACTTTCCCATACGGTGAAGCACTTTCCCATACGGCGAAGCACTTTCCCATACGGCGAAGCACTTTCCCATACGGCGAAGCACTTTCCCATACGGCGAAGCACTTTCCCATACGGCGAAGCACTTTCCCATACGGCGAAGCACTTTCCCATACGGCGAAGCACTTTCCCATACGGCGAAGCACTTTCCCATACGGCGAAGCACTTTCCCATACGGCGAAGCACTTTCCCATACGGCGAAGCACTTTCCCATACGGTGAAGCACTTTCCCATACGGTGAAGCACTTTCCCATAGGGTGAAGCACTTTCCCATACGGTGAAGCACTTTCCCATAGGGTGAAGCACTTTGCCATACGGTGAAGCACTTTCCCATACGGCGAAGCACTTTCCCATACGGTGAAGCACTTTCCCATACGGTGAAGCACTTTCCCATACGGTGAAGCACTTTCCCATACGGTGAAGCACTTTCCCATACGGTGAAGCACTTTCCCATACGGTGAAGCACTTTCCCATACGGTGAAGCACTTTCCCATACGGTGAAGCACTTTCCCATACGGTGAAGCACTTTCCCATAGGGTGAAGCACTTTGCCATACGGCGAAGCACTTTCCCATACGGCGAAGCACTTTCCCATACGGTGAAGCACTTTCCCATTGGGTGAAGCACTTTGCCATACGGTGAAGCACTTTCCCATACGGTGAAGCACTTTCCCATAGGGTGAAGCACTTTGCCATACGGTGAAGCACTTTCCCATACGGTGAAGCACTTTCCCATACGGTGAAGCACTTTCCCATACGGTGAAGCACTTTCCCATACGGTGAAGCACTTTCCCATACGGTGAAGCACTTTGCCCTACGGTGAAGCACTTTGCCCTACGGTGAAGCACTTTCCCATACGGTGAAGCACTTTCCCATACGGTGAAGCACTTTCCCATACGGTGAAGCACTTTCCCATACGGTGAAGCACTTTCCCATACGGTGAAGCACTTTCCCATACGGTGAAGCACTTTCCCATACGGTGAAGCACTTTCCCATACGGTGAAGCACTTTCCCATACGGTGAAGCACTTTCCCATACGGCGAAGCACTTTCCCATACGGCGAAGCACTTTCCCATACGGCGAAGCACTTTCCCATACGGCGAAGCACTTTCCCATACGGCGAAGCACTTTCCCATACGGCGAAGCACTTTCCCATACGGCGAAGCACTTTCCCATACGGCGAAGCACTTTCCCATACGGCGAAGCACTTTCCCATACGGCGAAGCACTTTCCCATACGGTGAAGCACTTTCCCATACGGTGAAGCACTTTCCCATACGGTGAAGCACTTTCCCATACGGTGAAGCACTTTCCCATACGGTGAAGCACTTTCCCATACGGTGAAGCACTTTCCCATACGGTGAAGCACTTTCCCATACGTGAAGCACTTTCCCATACGGTGAAGCACTTTCCCATACGGTGAAGCACTTTGCCCTACGGTGAAGCACTTTCCCATACGGTGAAGCACTTTCCCATACGGTGAAGCACTTTCCCATACGGTGAAGCACTTTCCCATACGGTGAAGCACTTTCCCATACGGTGAAGCACTTTCCCATACGGTGAAGCACTTTCCCATACGGTGAAGCACTTTCCCATACGGTGAAGCACTTTCCCATACGGTGAAGCACTTTCCCATACGGTGAAGCACTTTCCCATACGGTGAAGCACTTTCCCATACGGTGAAGCACTTTGCCCTACGGTGAAGCACTTTCCCATACGGTGAAGCACTTTCCCATACGGTGAAGCACTTTCCCATACGGTGAAGCACTTTCCCATACGGTGAAGCACTTTCCCATACGGTGAAGCACTTTCCCATACGGTGAAGCACTTTCCCATACGGTGAAGCACTTTCCCATACGGTGAAGCACTTTCCCATACGGTGAAGCACTTTCCCATACGGTGAAGCACTTTCCCATACGGTGAAGCACTTTCCCATACGGTGAAGCACTTTCCCATACGGTGAAGCACTTTCCCATACGGTGAAGCACTTTCCCATACGGTGAAGCACTTTGCCCTACGGTGAAGCACTTTCCCATACGGTGAAGCACTTTCCCATACGGTGAAGCACTTTCCCATACGGTGAAGCACTTTCCCATACGGTGAAGCACTTTCCCATAGGGTGAAGCACTTTCCCATACGGTGAAGCACTTTCCCATACGGTGAAGCACTTTCCCATACGGTGAAGCACTTTCCCATACGGTGAAGCACTTTCCCATACGGTGAAGCACTTTCCCATACGGTGAAGCACTTTCCCATACGGTGAAGCACTTTCCCATACGGTGAAGCACTTTCCCATACGGTGAAGCACTTTGCCCTACGGTGAAGCACTTTCCCATAGGGTGAAGCACTTTCCCATACGGTGAAGCACTTTCCCATACGGTGAAGCACTTTCCCATACGGTGAAGCACTTTCCCATACGGTGAAGCACTTTCCCATACGGTGAAGCACTTTCCCATACGGTGAAGCACTTTCCCATACGGTGAAGCACTTTCCCATACGGTGAAGCACTTTCCCATACGGTGAAGCACTTTCCCATACGGTGAAGCACTTTCCCATAGGGTGAAGCACTTTGCCATACGGTGAAGCACTTTCCCATACGGTGAAGCACTTTCCCATACGGTGAAGCACTTTCCCATACGGTGAAGCACTTTCCCATACGGTGAAGCACTTTCCCATACGGTGAAGCACTTTGCCCTACGGTGAAGCACTTTCCCATACGGTGAAGCACTTTCCCATACGGTGAAGCACTTTCCCATACGGTGAAGCACTTTCCCATACGGTGAAGCACTTTCCCATACGGTGAAGCACTTTCCCATACGGTGAAGCACTTTCCCATACGGTGAAGCACTTTCCCATACGGTGAAGCACTTTCCCATACGGTGAAGCACTTTCCCATACGGTGAAGCACTTTCCCATACGGTGAAGCACTTTCCCATACGGTGAAGCACTTTCCCATACGGTGAAGCACTTTCCCATACGGTGAAGCACTTTCCCATACGGTGAAGCACTTTCCCATACGGTGAAGCACTTTCCCATACGGTGAAGCACTTTGCCCTACGGTGAAGCACTTTCCCATACGGTGAAGCACTTTCCCATACGGTGAAGCACTTTCCCATACGGTGAAGCACTTTCCCATACGGTGAAGCACTTTCCCATACGGTGAAGCACTTTCCCATACGGTGAAGCACTTTCCCATACGGTGAAGCACTTTCCCATACGGTGAAGCACTTTCCCATACGGTGAAGCACTTTCCCATACGGTGAAGCACTTTCCCATACGGTGAAGCACTTTCCCATACGGTGAAGCACTTTCCCATACGGTGAAGCACTTTGCCCTACGGTGAAGCACTTTCCCATACGGTGAAGCACTTTCCCATACGGTGAAGCACTTTCCCATACGGTGAAGCACTTTCCCATACGGTGAAGCACTTTCCCATACGGTGAAGCACTTTCCCATACGGTGAAGCACTTTCCCATACGGTGAAGCACTTTCCCATACGGTGAAGCACTTTCCCATACGGTGAAGCACTTTCCCATAGGGTGAAGCACTTTCCCATAGGGTGAAGCACTTTGCCATACGGCGAAGCACTTTCCCATACGGTGAAGCACTTTCCCATAGGGTGAAGCACTTTGCCATACGGTGAAGCACTTTCCCATACGGTGAAGCACTTTCCGATACGGTGAAGCACTTTGCCATACGGTGAAGCACTTTCCCATACGGTGAAGCACTTTCCCATACGGTGAAGCACTTTCCCATACGGTGAAGCACTTTCCCATACGGTGAAGCACTTTCCCATACGGTGAAGCACTTTCCCATACGGTGAAGCACTTTCCCATACGGTGAAGCACTTTCCCATACGGTGAAGCACTTTCCCATACGGTGAAGCACTTTCCCATACGGTGAAGCACTTTCCCATACGGTGAAGCACTTTCCCATACGGTGAAGCACTTTCCCATACGGTGAAGCACTTTCCCATACGGTGAAGCACTTTCCCATACGGTGAAGCACTTTCCCATACGGTGAAGCACTTTCCCATACGGTGAAGCACTTTCCCATACGGTGAAGCACTTTCCCATACGGTGAAGCACTTTCCCATACGGTGAAGCACTTTCCCATACGGTGAAGCACTTTCCCATACGGTGAAGCACTTTCCCATACGGTGAAGCACTTTCCCATACGGTGAAGCACTTTCCCATACGGTGAAGCACTTTCCCATACGGTGAAGCACTTTCCCATACGGTGAAGCACTTTCCCATACGGTGAAGCACTTTCCCATACGGTGAAGCACTTTCCCATACGGTGAAGCACTTTCCCATACGGTGAAGCACTTTCCCATACGGTGAAGCACTTTCCCATACGGTGAAGCACTTTCCCATACGGTGAAGCACTTTCCCATACGGTGAAGCACTTTCCCATACGGTGAAGCACTTTCCCATACGGTGAAGCACTTTCCCATAGGGTGAAGCACTTTCCCATACGGTGAAGCACTTTCCCATACGGTGAAGCACTTTCCCATACGGTGAAGCACTTTCCCATACGGTGAAGCACTTTCCCATACGGTGAAGCACTTTCCCATACGGTGAAGCACTTTCCCATACGGTGAAGCACTTTCCCATACGGTGAAGCACTTTCCCATACGGTGAAGCACTTTCCCATACGGTGAAGCACTTTCCCATACGGTGAAGCACTTTCCCATACGGTGAAGCACTTTCCCATACGGTGAAGCACTTTCCCATACGGTGAAGCACTTTCCCATACGGTGAAGCACTTTCCCATACGGTGAAGCACTTTCCCATACGGTGAAGCACTTTCCCATACGGTGAAGCACTTTCCCATAGGGTGAAGCACTTTCCCATACGGTGAAGCACTTTCCCATACGGTGAAGCACTTTCCCATACGGTGAAGCACTTTCCCATACGGTGAAGCACTTTCCCATACGGTGAAGCACTTTCCCATAGGGTGAAGCACTTTCCCATACGGTGAAGCACTTTCCCATACGGTGAAGCACTTTCCCATACGGTGAAGCACTTTCCCATACGGTGAAGCACTTTCCCATACGGTGAAGCACTTTCCCATACGGTGAAGCACTTTCCCATACGGTGAAGCACTTTCCCATACGGTGAAGCACTTTCCCATACGGTGAAGCACTTTCCCATACGGTGAAGCACTTTCCCATACGGTGAAGCACTTTCCCATACGGTGAAGCACTTTCCCATACGGTGAAGCACTTTCCCATACGGTGAAGCACTTTCCCATACGGTGAAGCACTTTCCCATACGGTGAAGCACTTTCCCATACGGTGAAGCACTTTCCCATACGGTGAAGCACTTTCCCATACGGTGAAGCACTTTCCCATACGGTGAAGCACTTTCCCATACGGTGAAGCACTTTCCCATACGGTGAAGCACTTTCCCATACGGTGAAGCACTTTCCCATACGGTGAAGCACTTTCCCATACGGTGAAGCACTTTCCCATACGGTGAAGCACTTTCCCATACGGTGAAGCACTTTCCCATACGGTGAAGCACTTTGCCATACGGTGAAGCACTTTGCCATACGGTGAAGCACTTTCCCATACGGTGAAGCACTTTCCCATACGGTGAAGCACTTTCCCATACGGTGAAGCACTTTCCCATACGGTGAAGCACTTTCCCATACGGTGAAGCACTTTCCCATACGGTGAAGCACTTTCCCATACGGTGAAGCACTTTCCCATACGGTGAAGCACTTTCACATACGGTGAAGCACTTTCCCATACGGTGAAGCACTTTCCCATACGGTGAAGCACTTTCCCATACGGTGAAGCACTTTCCCATACGGTGAAGCACTTTCCCATACGGTGAAGCACTTTCCCATACGGTGAAGCACTTTCCCATACGGTGAAGCACTTTCCCATACGGTGAAGCACTTTCCCATACGGTGAAGCACTTTCCCATACGGTGAAGCACTTTCCCATACGGTGAAGCACTTTCCCATACGGTGAAGCACTTTCCCATACGGTGAAGCACTTTCCCATACGGTGAAGCACTTTGCCATACGGTGAAGCACTTTGCCATACGGTGAAGCACTTTGCCATACGGTGAAGCACTTTGCCATACGGTGAAGCACTTTCCCATACGGTGAAGCACTTTCCCATACGGTGAAGCACTTTCCCATACGGTGAAGCACTTTCCCATACGGTGAAGCACTTTCCCATACGGTGAAGCACTTTCCCATACGGTGAAGCACTTTCCCATACGGTGAAGCACTTTCCCATACGGTGAAGCACTTTCCCATACGGTGAAGCACTTTGCCCTACGGTGAAGCACTTTCCCATACGGTGAAGCACTTTCCCATACGGTGAAGCACTTTCCCATACGGTGAAGCACTTTCCCATACGGTGAAGCACTTTCCCATACGGTGAAGCACTTTCCCATACGGTGAAGCACTTTCCCATACGGTGAAGCACTTTCCCATACGGTGAAGCACTTTCCCATACGGTGAAGCACTTTCCCATACGGTGAAGCACTTTCCCATACGCGGAAGCACTTTCCCATACGCGGAAGCACTTTCCCATACGGCGAAGCACTTTCCCATACGGCGAAGCACTTTCCCATACGGCGAAGCACTTTCCCATACGGCGAAGCACTTTCCCATACGGCGAAGCACTTTCCCATACGGCGAAGCACTTTCCCATACGGCGAAGCACTTTCCCATACGGCGAAGCACTTTCCCATACGGCGAAGCACTTTCCCATACGGCGAAGCACTTTCCCATACGGCGAAGCACTTTCCCATACGGCGAAGCACTTTCCCATACGGCGAAGCACTTTCCCATAGGGTGAAGCACTTTGCCATACGGTGAAGCACTTTCCCATACGGTGAAGCACTTTCCCATACGGTGAAGCACTTTCCCATACGGCGAAGCACTTTCCCATACGGCGAAGCACTTTCCCATACGGCGAAGCACTTTCCCATACGGCGAAGCACTTTCCCATACGGTGAAGCACTTTCCCATACGGTGAAGCACTTTCCCATACGGTGAAGCACTTTCCCATACGGTGAAGCACTTTCCCATACGGTGAAGCACTTTGCCCTACGGTGAAGCACTTTCCCATACGGTGAAGCACTTTCCCATACGGTGAAGCACTTTCCCATACGGTGAAGCACTTTCCCATACGGTGAAGCACTTTCCCATACGGTGAAGCACTTTCCCATACGGTGAAGCACTTTCCCATACGGTGAAGCACTTTCCCATACGGTGAAGCACTTTCCCATACGGTGAAGCACTTTCCCATACGGTGAAGCACTTTCCCATACGGTGAAGCACTTTCCCATAGGGCGAAGCACTTTGCCATACGGTGAAGCACTTTCCCATACGGCGAAGCACTTTCCCATACGGTGAAGCACTTTCCCATACGGCGAAGCACTTTCCCATACGGTGAAGCACTTTCCCATAGGGTGAAGCACTTTGCCATACGGTGAAGCACTTTCCCATACGGTGAAGCACTTTCCCATAGGGTGAAGCACTTTGCCATACGGTGAAGCACTTTCCCATACGGCGAAGCACTTTCCCATACGGTGAAGCACTTTCCCATACGGTGAAGCACTTTCCCATACGGTGAAGCACTTTGCCATACGGTGAAGCACTTTGCCCTACGGTGAAGCACTTTCCCATACGGCGAAGCACTTTCCCATACGGCGAAGCACTTTCCCATACGGCGAAGCACTTTCCCATACGGCGAAGCACTTTCCCATACGGCGAAGCACTTTCCCATACGGCGAAGCACTTTCCCATACGGCGAAGCACTTTCCCATACGGCGAAGCACTTTCCCATACGGCGAAGCACTTTCCCATACGGCGAAGCACTTTCCCATACGGCGAAGCACTTTCCCATACGGCGAAGCACTTTCCCATACGGCGAAGCACTTTCCCATACGGTGAAGCACTTTCCCATACGGTGAAGCACTTTCCCATACGGTGAAGCACTTTCCCATACGGTGAAGCACTTTGCCCTACGGTGAAGCACTTTGCCCTACGGTGAAGCACTTTCCCATACGGTGAAGCACTTTCCCATACGGTGAAGCACTTTCCCATACGGTGAAGCACTTTGCCCTACGGTGAAGCACTTTCCCATACGGCGAAGCACTTTCCCATACGGCGAAGCACTTTCCCATACGGCGAAGCACTTTCCCATACGGCGAAGCACTTTCCCATACGGCGAAGCACTTTCCCATACGGCGAAGCACTTTCCCATACGGCGAAGCACTTTCCCATACGGCGAAGCACTTTCCCATACGGCGAAGCACTTTCCCATACGGCGAAGCACTTTCCCATACGGCGAAGCACTTTCCCATACGGTGAAGCACTTTCCCATACGGTGAAGCACTTTCCCATACGGTGAAGCACTTTCCCATACGGTGAAGCACTTTCCCATAGGGTGAAGCACTTTGCCATACGGCGAAGCACTTTCCCATACGGCGAAGCACTTTCCCATACGGTGAAGCACTTTCCCATAGGGTGAAGCACTTTCCCATACGGTGAAGCACTTTCCCATACGGTGAAGCACTTTCCCATACGGTGAAGCACTTTCCCATACGGTGAAGCACTTTCCCATACGGTGAAGCACTTTCCCATACGGTGAAGCACTTTCCCATACGGTGAAGCACTTTCCCATAGGGTGAAGCACTTTGCCATACGGCGAAGCACTTTCCCATACGGTGAAGCACTTTCCCATTGGGTGAAGCACTTTCCCATTGGGTGAAGCACTTTCCCATTGGGTGAAGCACTTTCCCATACGGTGAAGCACTTTCCCATAGGGTGAAGCACTTTGCCATACGGTGAAGCACTTTCCCATACGGTGAAGCACTTTCCCATACGGTGAAGCACTTTCCCATACGGTGAAGCACTTTCCCATACGGTGAAGCACTTTCCCATACGGTGAAGCACTTTGCCCTACGGTGAAGCACTTTGCCCTACGGTGAAGCACTTTCCCATACGGTGAAGCACTTTCCCATACGGTGAAGCACTTTCCCATACGGTGAAGCACTTTCCCATACGGTGAAGCACTTTCCCATACGGTGAAGCACTTTCCCATACGGTGAAGCACTTTCCCATACGGTGAAGCACTTTCCCATACGGTGAAGCACTTTCCCATACGGTGAAGCACTTTCCCATACGGTGAAGCACTTTCCCATACGGTGAAGCACTTTCCCATACGGTGAAGCACTTTCCCATACGGTGAAGCACTTTCCCATACGGTGAAGCACTTTCCCATACGGTGAAGCACTTTGCCCTACGGTGAAGCACTTTCCCATACGGTGAAGCACTTTCCCATACGGTGAAGCACTTTCCCATACGGTGAAGCACTTTCCCATAGGGTGAAGCACTTTCCCATAGGGTGAAGCACTTTCCCATACGGTGAAGCACTTTCCCATACGGTGAAGCACTTTCCCATACGGTGAAGCACTTTCCCATACGGTGAAGCACTTTCCCATACGGTGAAGCACTTTCCCATACGGTGAAGCACTTTCCCATACGGTGAAGCACTTTCCCATACGGTGAAGCACTTTCCCATACGGTGAAGCACTTTCCCATACGGTGAAGCACTTTCCCATACGGTGAAGCACTTTCCCATACGGTGAAGCACTTTCCCATACGGTGAAGCACTTTCCCATACGGGAAGCACTTTCCCATACGGCGAAGCACTTTCCCATACGGCGAAGCACTTTCCCATACGGCGAAGCACTTTCCCATACGGCGAAGCACTTTCCCATACGGCGAAGCACTTTCCCATACGGCGAAGCACTTTCCCATACGGCGAAGCACTTTCCCATAGGGTGAAGCACTTTGCCATACGGTGAAGCACTTTCCCATACGGTGAAGCACTTTCCCATACGGTGAAGCACTTTCCCATACGGTGAAGCACTTTCCCATACGGTGAAGCACTTTCCCATACGGTGAAGCACTTTCCCATACGGTGAAGCACTTTCCCATACGGTGAAGCACTTTCCCATACGGTGAAGCACTTTCCCATACGGTGAAGCACTTTGCCCTACGGTGAAGCACTTTGCCCTACGGTGAAGCACTTTCCCATACGGTGAAGCACTTTCCCATACGGTGAAGCACTTTCCCATACGGTGAAGCACTTTCCCATACGGTGAAGCACTTTCCCATACGGTGAAGCACTTTCCCATACGGTGAAGCACTTTCCCATACGGTGAAGCACTTTCCCATACGGTGAAGCACTTTCCCATACGGTGAAGCACTTTCCCATACGGTGAAGCACTTTCCCATAGGGTGAAGCACTTTGCCATACGGTGAAGCACTTTCCCATACGGCGAAGCACTTTCCCATACGGCGAAGCACTTTCCCATACGGCGAAGCACTTTCCCATACGGTGAAGCACTTTCCCATAGGGTGAAGCACTTTGCCATACGGTGAAGCACTTTCCCATACGGTGAAGCACTTTCCCATAGGGTGAAGCACTTTCCCATACGGTGAAGCACTTTCCCATACGGTGAAGCACTTTCCCATACGGTGAAGCACTTTCCCATACGGTGAAGCACTTTCCCCTACGGTGAAGCACTTTGCCCTACGGTGAAGCACTTTCCCATACGGTGAAGCACTTTCCCATACGGCGAAGCACTTTCCCATACGGCGAAGCACTTTCCCATACGGCGAAGCACTTTCCCATACGGCGAAGCACTTTCCCATACGGCGAAGCACTTTCCCATACGGCGAAGCACTTTCCCATACGGCGAAGCACTTTCCCATACGGCGAAGCACTTTCCCATACGGCGAAGCACTTTCCCATACGGCGAAGCACTTTCCCATACGGCGAAGCACTTTCCCATACGGCGAAGCACTTTCCCATACGGCGAAGCACTTTCCCATACGGCGAAGCACTTTCCCATACGGCGAAGCACTTTCCCATACGGCGAAGCACTTTCCCATACGGCGAAGCACTTTCCCATACGGCGAAGCACTTTCCCATACGGCGAAGCACTTTCCCATACGGCGAAGCACTTTCCCATACGGCGAAGCACTTTCCCATACGGCGAAGCACTTTCCCATACGGCGAAGCACTTTCCCATACGGCGAAGCACTTTCCCATACGGCGAAGCACTTTCCCATACGGCGAAGCACTTTCCCATACGGCGAAGCACTTTCCCATACGGCGAAGCACTTTCCCATACGGCGAAGCACTTTCCCATACGGCGAAGCACTTTCCCATACGGCGAAGCACTTTCCCATACGGTGAAGCACTTTCCCATACGGTGAAGCACTTTCCCATACGGTGAAGCACTTTCCCATAGGGTGAAGCACTTTGCCATACGGTGAAGCACTTTCCCATACGGTGAAGCACTTTCCCATACGGTGAAGCACTTTCCCATACGGTGAAGCACTTTCCCATACGGTGAAGCACTTTCCCATACGGTGAAGCACTTTCCCATACGGTGAAGCACTTTCCCATACGGTGAAGCACTTTCCCATACGGTGAAGCACTTTGCCCTACGGTGAAGCACTTTCCCATACGGTGAAGCACTTTCCCATACGGTGAAGCACTTTCCCATACGGTGAAGCACTTTCCCATACGGTGAAGCACTTTCCCATACGGTGAAGCACTTTCCCATACGGTGAAGCACTTTCCCATACGGTGAAGCACTTTCCCATACGGTGAAGCACTTTCCCATACGGTGAAGCACTTTCCCATACGGTGAAGCACTTTCCCATACGGTGAAGCACTTTCCCATAGGGTGAAGCACTTTCCCATAGGGTGAAGCACTTTCCCATACGGCGAAGCACTTTCCCATACGGTGAAGCACTTTGCCATAGGGTGAAGCACTTTGCCATACGGTGAAGCACTTTCCCATACGGTGAAGCACTTTCCCATAGGGTGAAGCACTTTGCCATACGGTGAAGCACTTTCCCATACGGTGAAGCACTTTCCCATACGGTGAAGCACTTTCCCATACGGTGAAGCACTTTCCCATACGGTGAAGCACTTTCCCATACGGTGAAGCACTTTCCCATACGGTGAAGCACTTTGCCCTACGGTGAAGCACTTTCCCATACGGTGAAGCACTTTCCCATACGGTGAAGCACTTTCCCATACGGTGAAGCACTTTCCCATACGGTGAAGCACTTTCCCATACGGTGAAGCACTTTCCCATACGGTGAAGCACTTTCCCATACGGTGAAGCACTTTCCCATACGGTGAAGCACTTTCCCATACGGTGAAGCACTTTCCCATACGGTGAAGCACTTTCCCATACGGTGAAGCACTTTCCCATACGGTGAAGCACTTTCCCATACGGTGAAGCACTTTCCCATACGGTGAAGCACTTTCCCATACGGTGAAGCACTTTGCCCTACGGTGAAGCACTTTCCCATACGGTGAAGCACTTTCCCATACGGTGAAGCACTTTCCCATACGGTGAAGCACTTTCCCATACGGTGAAGCACTTTCCCATACGGTGAAGCACTTTCCCATACGGTGAAGCACTTTCCCATACGGTGAAGCACTTTCCCATACGGTGAAGCACTTTCCCATACGGTGAAGCACTTTCCCATACGGTGAAGCACTTTCCCATACGGTGAAGCACTTTCCCATACGGTGAAGCACTTTCCCATACGGTGAAGCACTTTCCCATACGGTGAAGCACTTTCCCATACGGTGAAGCACTTTCCCATACGGTGAAGCACTTTCCCATACGGTGAAGCACTTTGCCCTACGGTGAAGCACTTTCCCATACGGTGAAGCACTTTCCCATACGGTGAAGCACTTTCCCATACGGTGAAGCACTTTCCCATACGGTGAAGCACTTTCCCATAGGGTGAAGCACTTTCCCATACGGTGAAGCACTTTCCCATACGGTGAAGCACTTTCCCATACGGTGAAGCACTTTCCCATACGGTGAAGCACTTTCCCATACGGTGAAGCACTTTCCCATACGGTGAAGCACTTTGCCCTACGGTGAAGCACTTTCCCATACGGTGAAGCACTTTCCCATACGGTGAAGCACTTTCCCATACGGTGAAGCACTTTCCCATACGGTGAAGCACTTTCCCATACGGTGAAGCACTTTCCCATACGGTGAAGCACTTTCCCATACGGTGAAGCACTTTCCCATACGGTGAAGCACTTTCCCATACGGTGAAGCACTTTCCCATAGGGTGAAGCACTTTGCCATACGGTGAAGCACTTTCCCATACGGCGAAGCACTTTCCCATACGGTGAAGCACTTTCCCATACGGTGAAGCACTTTGCCCTACGGTGAAGCACTTTCCCATACGGTGAAGCACTTTCCCATACGGTGAAGCACTTTCCCATACGGTGAAGCACTTTCCCATACGGTGAAGCACTTTCCCATACGGTGAAGCACTTTCCCATACGGTGAAGCACTTTCCCATACGCGGAAGCACTTTCCCATACGCGGAAGCACTTTCCCATACGGCGAAGCACTTTCCCATACGGCGAAGCACTTTCCCATACGGCGAAGCACTTTCCCATACGGCGAAGCACTTTCCCATACGGCGAAGCACTTTCCCATACGGCGAAGCACTTTCCCATACGGCGAAGCACTTTCCCATACGGCGAAGCACTTTCCCATACGGCGAAGCACTTTCCCATACGGCGAAGCACTTTCCCATACGGCGAAGCACTTTCCCATACGGCGAAGCACTTTCCCATAGGGTGAAGCACTTTGCCATACGGTGAAGCACTTTCCCATACGGTGAAGCACTTTCCCATACGGTGAAGCACTTTCCCATACGGCGAAGCACTTTCCCATACGGCGAAGCACTTTCCCATACGGCGAAGCACTTTCCCATACGGCGAAGCACTTTCCCATACGGTGAAGCACTTTCCCATACGGTGAAGCACTTTCCCATACGGTGAAGCACTTTCCCATACGGTGAAGCACTTTCCCATACGGTGAAGCACTTTGCCCTACGGTGAAGCACTTTCCCATACGGTGAAGCACTTTCCCATACGGTGAAGCACTTTCCCATACGGTGAAGCACTTTCCCATACGGTGAAGCACTTTCCCATACGGTGAAGCACTTTCCCATACGGTGAAGCACTTTCCCATACGGTGAAGCACTTTCCCATACGGTGAAGCACTTTCCCATACGGTGAAGCACTTTCCCATACGGTGAAGCACTTTCCCATAGGGCGAAGCACTTTGCCATACGGTGAAGCACTTTCCCATACGGCGAAGCACTTTCCCATACGGTGAAGCACTTTCCCATACGGCGAAGCACTTTCCCATACGGTGAAGCACTTTCCCATAGGGTGAAGCACTTTGCCATACGGTGAAGCACTTTCCCATACGGTGAAGCACTTTCCCATAGGGTGAAGCACTTTGCCATACGGTGAAGCACTTTCCCATACGGCGAAGCACTTTCCCATACGGTGAAGCACTTTCCCATACGGTGAAGCACTTTCCCATACGGTGAAGCACTTTGCCATACGGTGAAGCACTTTGCCCTACGGTGAAGCACTTTCCCATACGGCGAAGCACTTTCCCATACGGCGAAGCACTTTCCCATACGGCGAAGCACTTTCCCATACGGCGAAGCACTTTCCCATACGGTGAAGCACTTTCCCATACGGTGAAGCACTTTCCCATACGGTGAAGCACTTTCCCATACGGTGAAGCACTTTGCCCTACGGTGAAGCACTTTGCCCTACGGTGAAGCACTTTCCCATACGGTGAAGCACTTTCCCATACGGTGAAGCACTTTCCCATACGGTGAAGCACTTTCCCATACGGTGAAGCACTTTGCCCTACGGTGAAGCACTTTCCCATACGGCGAAGCACTTTCCCATACGGCGAAGCACTTTCCCATACGGCGAAGCACTTTCCCATACGGCGAAGCACTTTCCCATACGGCGAAGCACTTTCCCATACGGCGAAGCACTTTCCCATACGGCGAAGCACTTTCCCATACGGCGAAGCACTTTCCCATACGGCGAAGCACTTTCCCATACGGCGAAGCACTTTCCCATACGGCGAAGCACTTTCCCATACGGCGAAGCACTTTCCCATACGGTGAAGCACTTTCCCATACGGTGAAGCACTTTCCCATACGGTGAAGCACTTTCCCATACGGTGAAGCACTTTCCCATAGGGTGAAGCACTTTGCCATACGGCGAAGCACTTTCCCATACGGCGAAGCACTTTCCCATACGGTGAAGCACTTTCCCATAGGGTGAAGCACTTTCCCATACGGTGAAGCACTTTCCCATACGGTGAAGCACTTTCCCATACGGTGAAGCACTTTCCCATACGGTGAAGCACTTTCCCATACGGTGAAGCACTTTCCCATACGGTGAAGCACTTTCCCATACGGTGAAGCACTTTCCCATACGGTGAAGCACTTTCCCATAGGGTGAAGCACTTTGCCATACGGTGAAGCACTTTCCCATACGGTGAAGCACTTTCCCATACGGTGAAGCACTTTCCCATACGGTGAAGCACTTTCCCATACGGTGAAGCACTTTCCCATACGGTGAAGCACTTTCCCATACGGTGAAGCACTTTCCCATACGGTGAAGCACTTTCCCATACGGTGAAGCACTTTCCCATACGGTGAAGCACTTTCCCATACGGTGAAGCACTTTCCCATACGGTGAAGCACTTTCCCATACGGTGAAGCACTTTCCCATACGGTGAAGCACTTTCCCATACGGTGAAGCACTTTCCCATACGGTGAAGCACTTTCCCATACGGTGAAGCACTTTCCCATACGGTGAAGCACTTTCCCATACGGTGAAGCACTTTCCCATACGGTGAAGCACTTTCCCATACGGTGAAGCACTTTCCCATACGGTGAAGCACTTTCCCATACGGTGAAGCACTTTCCCATACGGTGAAGCACTTTCCCATACGGTGAAGCACTTTCCCATACGGTGAAGCACTTTCCCATACGGTGAAGCACTTTCCCATACGGTGAAGCACTTTCCCATACGGTGAAGCACTTTCCCATACGGTGAAGCACTTTCCCATACGGTGAAGCACTTTCCCATACGGTGAAGCACTTTCCCATACGGTGAAGCACTTTCCCATACGGTGAAGCACTTTCCCATACGGTGAAGCACTTTCCCATACGGTGAAGCACTTTCCCATACGGTGAAGCACTTTCCCATACGGTGAAGCACTTTCCCATACGGTGAAGCACTTTCCCATACGGTGAAGCACTTTCCCATACGGTGAAGCACTTTCCCATACGGTGAAGCACTTTCCCATACGGTGAAGCACTTTCCCATACGGTGAAGCACTTTCCCATACGGTGAAGCACTTTCCCATACGGTGAAGCACTTTCCCATACGGTGAAGCACTTTCCCATACGGTGAAGCACTTTCCCATACGGTGAAGCACTTTCCCATACGGTGAAGCACTTTCCCATACGGTGAAGCACTTTCCCATACGGTGAAGCACTTTCCCATACGGTGAAGCACTTTCCCATACGGTGAAGCACTTTCCCATACGGTGAAGCACTTTCCCATACGGTGAAGCACTTTCCCATACGGTGAAGCACTTTCCCATACGGTGAAGCACTTTCCCATACGGTGAAGCACTTTCCCATACGGTGAAGCACTTTCCCATACGGTGAAGCACTTTCCCATACGGTGAAGCACTTTCCCATACGGTGAAGCACTTTCCCATACGGTGAAGCACTTTCCCATACGGTGAAGCACTTTCCCATACGGTGAAGCACTTTCCCATACGGTGAAGCACTTTCCCATACGGTGAAGCACTTTCCCATACGGTGAAGCACTTTCCCATACGGTGAAGCACTTTCCCATACGGTGAAGCACTTTCCCATACGGTGAAGCACTTTCCCATACGGTGAAGCACTTTCCCATACGGTGAAGCACTTTCCCATACGGTGAAGCACTTTCCCATACGGTGAAGCACTTTCCCATACGGTGAAGCACTTTCCCATACGGTGAAGCACTTTCCCATACGGTGAAGCACTTTCCCATACGGTGAAGCACTTTCCCATACGGTGAAGCACTTTCCCATACGGTGAAGCACTTTCCCATACGGTGAAGCACTTTCCCATACGGTGAAGCACTTTCCCATACGGTGAAGCACTTTCCCATACGGTGAAGCACTTTCCCATACGGTGAAGCACTTTCCCATACGGTGAAGCACTTTCCCATACGGTGAAGCACTTTCCCATACGGTGAAGCACTTTCCCATACGGTGAAGCACTTTCCCATACGGTGAAGCACTTTCCCATACGGTGAAGCACTTTCCCATACGGTGAAGCACTTTCCCATACGGTGAAGCACTTTCCCATACGGTGAAGCACTTTCCCATACGGTGAAGCACTTTCCCATACGGTGAAGCACTTTCCCATACGGTGAAGCACTTTCCCATACGGTGAAGCACTTTCCCATACGGTGAAGCACTTTCCCATACGGTGAAGCACTTTCCCATACGGTGAAGCACTTTCCCATACGGTGAAGCACTTTCCCATACGGTGAAGCACTTTCCCATACGGTGAAGCACTTTCCCATACGGTGAAGCACTTTCCCATACGGTGAAGCACTTTCCCATACGGTGAAGCACTTTCCCATACGGTGAAGCACTTTCCCATACGGTGAAGCACTTTCCCATACGGTGAAGCACTTTCCCATACGGTGAAGCACTTTCCCATACGGTGAAGCACTTTCCCATACGGTGAAGCACTTTCCCATACGGTGAAGCACTTTCCCATACGGTGAAGCACTTTCCCATACGGTGAAGCACTTTCCCATACGGTGAAGCACTTTCCCATACGGTGAAGCACTTTCCCATACGGTGAAGCACTTTCCCATACGGTGAAGCACTTTCCCATACGGTGAAGCACTTTCCCATACGGTGAAGCACTTTCCCATACGGTGAAGCACTTTCCCATACGGTGAAGCACTTTCCCATACGGTGAAGCACTTTCCCATACGGTGAAGCACTTTCCCATACGGTGAAGCACTTTCCCATACGGTGAAGCACTTTCCCATACGGTGAAGCACTTTCCCATACGGTGAAGCACTTTCCCATACGGTGAAGCACTTTCCCATACGGTGAAGCACTTTCCCATACGGTGAAGCACTTTCCCATACGGTGAAGCACTTTCCCATACGGTGAAGCACTTTCCCATACGGTGAAGCACTTTCCCATACGGTGAAGCACTTTCCCATACGGTGAAGCACTTTCCCATACGGTGAAGCACTTTCCCATACGGTGAAGCACTTTCCCATACGGTGAAGCACTTTCCCATACGGTGAAGCACTTTCCCATACGGTGAAGCACTTTCCCATACGGTGAAGCACTTTCCCATACGGTGAAGCACTTTCCCATACGGTGAAGCACTTTCCCATACGGTGAAGCACTTTCCCATACGGTGAAGCACTTTCCCATACGGTGAAGCACTTTCCCATACGGTGAAGCACTTTCCCATACGGTGAAGCACTTTCCCATACGGTGAAGCACTTTCCCATACGGTGAAGCACTTTCCCATACGGTGAAGCACTTTCCCATACGGTGAAGCACTTTCCCATACGGTGAAGCACTTTCCCATACGGTGAAGCACTTTCCCATACGGTGAAGCACTTTCCCATACGGTGAAGCACTTTCCCATACGGTGAAGCACTTTCCCATACGGTGAAGCACTTTCCCATACGGTGAAGCACTTTCCCATACGGTGAAGCACTTTCCCATACGGTGAAGCACTTTCCCATACGGTGAAGCACTTTCCCATACGGTGAAGCACTTTCCCATACGGTGAAGCACTTTCCCATACGGTGAAGCACTTTCCCATACGGTGAAGCACTTTCCCATACGGTGAAGCACTTTCCCATACGGTGAAGCACTTTCCCATACGGTGAAGCACTTTCCCATACGGTGAAGCACTTTCCCATACGGTGAAGCACTTTCCCATACGGTGAAGCACTTTCCCATACGGTGAAGCACTTTCCCATACGGTGAAGCACTTTCCCATACGGTGAAGCACTTTCCCATACGGTGAAGCACTTTCCCATACGGTGAAGCACTTTCCCATACGGTGAAGCACTTTCCCATACGGTGAAGCACTTTCCCATACGGTGAAGCACTTTCCCATACGGTGAAGCACTTTCCCATACGGTGAAGCACTTTCCCATACGGTGAAGCACTTTCCCATACGGTGAAGCACTTTCCCATACGGTGAAGCACTTTCCCATACGGTGAAGCACTTTCCCATACGGTGAAGCACTTTCCCATACGGTGAAGCACTTTCCCATACGGTGAAGCACTTTCCCATACGGTGAAGCACTTTCCCATACGGTGAAGCACTTTCCCATACGGTGAAGCACTTTCCCATACGGTGAAGCACTTTCCCATACGGTGAAGCACTTTCCCATACGGTGAAGCACTTTCCCATACGGTGAAGCACTTTCCCATACGGTGAAGCACTTTCCCATACGGTGAAGCACTTTCCCATACGGTGAAGCACTTTCCCATACGGTGAAGCACTTTCCCATACGGTGAAGCACTTTCCCATACGGTGAAGCACTTTCCCATACGGTGAAGCACTTTCCCATACGGTGAAGCACTTTCCCATACGGTGAAGCACTTTCCCATACGGTGAAGCACTTTCCCATACGGTGAAGCACTTTCCCATACGGTGAAGCACTTTCCCATACGGTGAAGCACTTTCCCATACGGTGAAGCACTTTCCCATACGGTGAAGCACTTTCCCATACGGTGAAGCACTTTCCCATACGGTGAAGCACTTTCCCATACGGTGAAGCACTTTCCCATACGGTGAAGCACTTTCCCATACGGTGAAGCACTTTCCCATACGGTGAAGCACTTTCCCATACGGTGAAGCACTTTCCCATACGGTGAAGCACTTTCCCATACGGTGAAGCACTTTCCCATACGGTGAAGCACTTTCCCATACGGTGAAGCACTTTCCCATACGGTGAAGCACTTTCCCATACGGTGAAGCACTTTCCCATACGGTGAAGCACTTTCCCATACGGTGAAGCACTTTCCCATACGGTGAAGCACTTTCCCATACGGTGAAGCACTTTCCCATACGGTGAAGCACTTTCCCATACGGTGAAGCACTTTCCCATACGGTGAAGCACTTTCCCATACGGTGAAGCACTTTCCCATACGGTGAAGCACTTTCCCATACGGTGAAGCACTTTCCCATACGGTGAAGCACTTTCCCATACGGTGAAGCACTTTCCCATACGGTGAAGCACTTTCCCATACGGTGAAGCACTTTCCCATACGGTGAAGCACTTTCCCATACGGTGAAGCACTTTCCCATACGGTGAAGCACTTTCCCATACGGTGAAGCACTTTCCCATACGGTGAAGCACTTTCCCATACGGTGAAGCACTTTCCCATACGGTGAAGCACTTTCCCATACGGTGAAGCACTTTCCCATACGGTGAAGCACTTTCCCATACGGTGAAGCACTTTCCCATACGGTGAAGCACTTTCCCATACGGTGAAGCACTTTCCCATACGGTGAAGCACTTTCCCATACGGTGAAGCACTTTCCCATACGGTGAAGCACTTTCCCATACGGTGAAGCACTTTCCCATACGGTGAAGCACTTTCCCATACGGTGAAGCACTTTCCCATACGGTGAAGCACTTTCCCATACGGTGAAGCACTTTCCCATACGGTGAAGCACTTTCCCATACGGTGAAGCACTTTCCCATACGGTGAAGCACTTTCCCATACGGTGAAGCACTTTCCCATACGGTGAAGCACTTTCCCATACGGTGAAGCACTTTCCCATACGGTGAAGCACTTTCCCATACGGTGAAGCACTTTCCCATACGGTGAAGCACTTTCCCATACGGTGAAGCACTTTCCCATACGGTGAAGCACTTTCCCATACGGTGAAGCACTTTCCCATACGGTGAAGCACTTTCCCATACGGTGAAGCACTTTCCCATACGGTGAAGCACTTTCCCATACGGTGAAGCACTTTCCCATACGGTGAAGCACTTTCCCATACGGTGAAGCACTTTCCCATACGGTGAAGCACTTTCCCATACGGTGAAGCACTTTCCCATACGGTGAAGCACTTTCCCATACGGTGAAGCACTTTCCCATACGGTGAAGCACTTTCCCATACGGTGAAGCACTTTCCCATACGGTGAAGCACTTTCCCATACGGTGAAGCACTTTCCCATACGGTGAAGCACTTTCCCATACGGTGAAGCACTTTCCCATACGGTGAAGCACTTTCCCATACGGTGAAGCACTTTCCCATACGGTGAAGCACTTTCCCATACGGTGAAGCACTTTCCCATACGGTGAAGCACTTTCCCATACGGTGAAGCACTTTCCCATACGGTGAAGCACTTTCCCATACGGTGAAGCACTTTCCCATACGGTGAAGCACTTTCCCATACGGTGAAGCACTTTCCCATACGGTGAAGCACTTTCCCATACGGTGAAGCACTTTCCCATACGGTGAAGCACTTTCCCATACGGTGAAGCACTTTCCCATACGGTGAAGCACTTTCCCATACGGTGAAGCACTTTCCCATACGGTGAAGCACTTTCCCATACGGTGAAGCACTTTCCCATACGGTGAAGCACTTTCCCATACGGTGAAGCACTTTCCCATACGGTGAAGCACTTTCCCATACGGTGAAGCACTTTCCCATACGGTGAAGCACTTTCCCATACGGTGAAGCACTTTCCCATACGGTGAAGCACTTTCCCATACGGTGAAGCACTTTCCCATACGGTGAAGCACTTTCCCATACGGTGAAGCACTTTCCCATACGGTGAAGCACTTTCCCATACGGTGAAGCACTTTCCCATACGGTGAAGCACTTTCCCATACGGTGAAGCACTTTCCCATACGGTGAAGCACTTTCCCATACGGTGAAGCACTTTCCCATACGGTGAAGCACTTTCCCATACGGTGAAGCACTTTCCCATACGGTGAAGCACTTTCCCATACGGTGAAGCACTTTCCCATACGGTGAAGCACTTTCCCATACGGTGAAGCACTTTCCCATACGGTGAAGCACTTTCCCATACGGTGAAGCACTTTCCCATACGGTGAAGCACTTTCCCATACGGTGAAGCACTTTCCCATACGGTGAAGCACTTTCCCATACGGTGAAGCACTTTCCCATACGGTGAAGCACTTTCCCATACGGTGAAGCACTTTCCCATACGGTGAAGCACTTTCCCATACGGTGAAGCACTTTCCCATACGGTGAAGCACTTTCCCATACGGTGAAGCACTTTCCCATACGGTGAAGCACTTTCCCATACGGTGAAGCACTTTCCCATACGGTGAAGCACTTTCCCATACGGTGAAGCACTTTCCCATACGGTGAAGCACTTTCCCATACGGTGAAGCACTTTCCCATACGGTGAAGCACTTTCCCATACGGTGAAGCACTTTCCCATACGGTGAAGCACTTTCCCATACGGTGAAGCACTTTCCCATACGGTGAAGCACTTTCCCATACGGTGAAGCACTTTCCCATACGGTGAAGCACTTTCCCATACGGTGAAGCACTTTCCCATACGGTGAAGCACTTTCCCATACGGTGAAGCACTTTCCCATACGGTGAAGCACTTTCCCATACGGTGAAGCACTTTCCCATACGGTGAAGCACTTTCCCATACGGTGAAGCACTTTCCCATACGGTGAAGCACTTTCCCATACGGTGAAGCACTTTCCCATACGGTGAAGCACTTTCCCATACGGTGAAGCACTTTCCCATACGGTGAAGCACTTTCCCATACGGTGAAGCACTTTCCCATACGGTGAAGCACTTTCCCATACGGTGAAGCACTTTCCCATACGGTGAAGCACTTTCCCATACGGTGAAGCACTTTCCCATACGGTGAAGCACTTTCCCATACGGTGAAGCACTTTCCCATACGGTGAAGCACTTTCCCATACGGTGAAGCACTTTCCCATACGGTGAAGCACTTTCCCATACGGTGAAGCACTTTCCCATACGGTGAAGCACTTTCCCATACGGTGAAGCACTTTCCCATACGGTGAAGCACTTTCCCATACGGTGAAGCACTTTCCCATACGGTGAAGCACTTTCCCATACGGTGAAGCACTTTCCCATACGGTGAAGCACTTTCCCATACGGTGAAGCACTTTCCCATACGGTGAAGCACTTTCCCATACGGTGAAGCACTTTCCCATACGGTGAAGCACTTTCCCATACGGTGAAGCACTTTCCCATACGGTGAAGCACTTTCCCATACGGTGAAGCACTTTCCCATACGGTGAAGCACTTTCCCATACGGTGAAGCACTTTCCCATACGGTGAAGCACTTTCCCATACGGTGAAGCACTTTCCCATACGGTGAAGCACTTTCCCATACGGTGAAGCACTTTCCCATACGGTGAAGCACTTTCCCATACGGTGAAGCACTTTCCCATACGGTGAAGCACTTTCCCATACGGTGAAGCACTTTCCCATACGGTGAAGCACTTTCCCATACGGTGAAGCACTTTCCCATACGGTGAAGCACTTTCCCATACGGTGAAGCACTTTCCCATACGGTGAAGCACTTTCCCATACGGTGAAGCACTTTCCCATACGGTGAAGCACTTTCCCATACGGTGAAGCACTTTCCCATACGGTGAAGCACTTTCCCATACGGTGAAGCACTTTCCCATACGGTGAAGCACTTTCCCATACGGTGAAGCACTTTCCCATACGGTGAAGCACTTTCCCATACGGTGAAGCACTTTCCCATACGGTGAAGCACTTTCCCATACGGTGAAGCACTTTCCCATACGGTGAAGCACTTTCCCATACGGTGAAGCACTTTCCCATACGGTGAAGCACTTTCCCATACGGTGAAGCACTTTCCCATACGGTGAAGCACTTTCCCATACGGTGAAGCACTTTCCCATACGGTGAAGCACTTTCCCATACGGTGAAGCACTTTCCCATACGGTGAAGCACTTTCCCATACGGTGAAGCACTTTCCCATACGGTGAAGCACTTTCCCATACGGTGAAGCACTTTCCCATACGGTGAAGCACTTTCCCATACGGTGAAGCACTTTCCCATACGGTGAAGCACTTTCCCATACGGTGAAGCACTTTCCCATACGGTGAAGCACTTTCCCATACGGTGAAGCACTTTCCCATACGGTGAAGCACTTTCCCATACGGTGAAGCACTTTCCCATACGGTGAAGCACTTTCCCATACGGTGAAGCACTTTCCCATACGGTGAAGCACTTTCCCATACGGTGAAGCACTTTCCCATACGGTGAAGCACTTTCCCATACGGTGAAGCACTTTCCCATACGGTGAAGCACTTTCCCATACGGTGAAGCACTTTCCCATACGGTGAAGCACTTTCCCATACGGTGAAGCACTTTCCCATACGGTGAAGCACTTTCCCATACGGTGAAGCACTTTCCCATACGGTGAAGCACTTTCCCATACGGTGAAGCACTTTCCCATACGGTGAAGCACTTTCCCATACGGTGAAGCACTTTCCCATACGGTGAAGCACTTTCCCATACGGTGAAGCACTTTCCCATACGGTGAAGCACTTTCCCATACGGTGAAGCACTTTCCCATACGGTGAAGCACTTTCCCATACGGTGAAGCACTTTCCCATACGGTGAAGCACTTTCCCATACGGTGAAGCACTTTCCCATACGGTGAAGCACTTTCCCATACGGTGAAGCACTTTCCCATACGGTGAAGCACTTTCCCATACGGTGAAGCACTTTCCCATACGGTGAAGCACTTTCCCATACGGTGAAGCACTTTCCCATACGGTGAAGCACTTTCCCATACGGTGAAGCACTTTCCCATACGGTGAAGCACTTTCCCATACGGTGAAGCACTTTCCCATACGGTGAAGCACTTTCCCATACGGTGAAGCACTTTCCCATACGGTGAAGCACTTTCCCATACGGTGAAGCACTTTCCCATACGGTGAAGCACTTTCCCATACGGTGAAGCACTTTCCCATACGGTGAAGCACTTTCCCATACGGTGAAGCACTTTCCCATACGGTGAAGCACTTTCCCATACGGTGAAGCACTTTCCCATACGGTGAAGCACTTTCCCATACGGTGAAGCACTTTCCCATACGGTGAAGCACTTTCCCATACGGTGAAGCACTTTCCCATACGGTGAAGCACTTTCCCATACGGTGAAGCACTTTCCCATACGGTGAAGCACTTTCCCATACGGTGAAGCACTTTCCCATACGGTGAAGCACTTTCCCATACGGTGAAGCACTTTCCCATACGGTGAAGCACTTTCCCATACGGTGAAGCACTTTCCCATACGGTGAAGCACTTTCCCATACGGTGAAGCACTTTCCCATACGGTGAAGCACTTTCCCATACGGTGAAGCACTTTCCCATACGGTGAAGCACTTTCCCATACGGTGAAGCACTTTCCCATACGGTGAAGCACTTTCCCATACGGTGAAGCACTTTCCCATACGGTGAAGCACTTTCCCATACGGTGAAGCACTTTCCCATACGGTGAAGCACTTTCCCATACGGTGAAGCACTTTCCCATACGGTGAAGCACTTTCCCATACGGTGAAGCACTTTCCCATACGGTGAAGCACTTTCCCATACGGTGAAGCACTTTCCCATACGGTGAAGCACTTTCCCATACGGTGAAGCACTTTCCCATACGGTGAAGCACTTTCCCATACGGTGAAGCACTTTCCCATACGGTGAAGCACTTTCCCATACGGTGAAGCACTTTCCCATACGGTGAAGCACTTTCCCATACGGTGAAGCACTTTCCCATACGGTGAAGCACTTTCCCATACGGTGAAGCACTTTCCCATACGGTGAAGCACTTTCCCATACGGTGAAGCACTTTCCCATACGGTGAAGCACTTTCCCATACGGTGAAGCACTTTCCCATACGGTGAAGCACTTTCCCATACGGTGAAGCACTTTCCCATACGGTGAAGCACTTTCCCATACGGTGAAGCACTTTCCCATACGGTGAAGCACTTTCCCATACGGTGAAGCACTTTCCCATACGGTGAAGCACTTTCCCATACGGTGAAGCACTTTCCCATCGGTGAAGCACTTTCCCATACGGTGAAGCACTTTCCCATACGGTGAAGCACTTTCCCATACGGTGAAGCACTTTCCCATACGGTGAAGCACTTTCCCATACGGTGAAGCACTTTCCCATACGGTGAAGCACTTTCCCATACGGTGAAGCACTTTCCCATACGGTGAAGCACTTTCCCATACGGTGAAGCACTTTCCCATACGGTGAAGCACTTTCCCATACGGTGAAGCACTTTCCCATACGGTGAAGCACTTTCCCATACGGTGAAGCACTTTCCCATACGGTGAAGCACTTTCCCATACGGTGAAGCACTTTCCCATACGGTGAAGCACTTTCCCATACGGTGAAGCACTTTCCCATACGGTGAAGCACTTTCCCATACGGTGAAGCACTTTCCCATACGGTGAAGCACTTTCCCATACGGTGAAGCACTTTCCCATACGGTGAAGCACTTTCCCATACGGTGAAGCACTTTCCCATACGGTGAAGCACTTTCCCATACGGTGAAGCACTTTCCCATACGGTGAAGCACTTTCCCATACGGTGAAGCACTTTCCCATACGGTGAAGCACTTTCCCATACGGTGAAGCACTTTCCCATACGGTGAAGCACTTTCCCATACGGTGAAGCACTTTCCCATACGGTGAAGCACTTTCCCATACGGTGAAGCACTTTCCCATACGGTGAAGCACTTTCCCATACGGTGAAGCACTTTCCCATACGGTGAAGCACTTTCCCATACGGTGAAGCACTTTCCCATACGGTGAAGCACTTTCCCATACGGTGAAGCACTTTCCCATACGGTGAAGCACTTTCCCATACGGTGAAGCACTTTCCCATACGGTGAAGCACTTTCCCATACGGTGAAGCACTTTCCCATACGGTGAAGCACTTTCCCATACGGTGAAGCACTTTCCCATACGGTGAAGCACTTTCCCATACGGTGAAGCACTTTCCCATACGGTGAAGCACTTTCCCATACGGTGAAGCACTTTCCCATACGGTGAAGCACTTTCCCATACGGTGAAGCACTTTCCCATACGGTGAAGCACTTTCCCATACGGTGAAGCACTTTCCCATACGGTGAAGCACTTTCCCATACGGTGAAGCACTTTCCCATACGGTGAAGCACTTTCCCATACGGTGAAGCACTTTCCCATACGGTGAAGCACTTTCCCATACGGTGAAGCACTTTCCCATACGGTGAAGCACTTTCCCATACGGTGAAGCACTTTCCCATACGGTGAAGCACTTTCCCATACGGTGAAGCACTTTCCCATACGGTGAAGCACTTTCCCATACGGTGAAGCACTTTCCCATACGGTGAAGCACTTTCCCATACGGTGAAGCACTTTCCCATACGGTGAAGCACTTTCCCATACGGTGAAGCACTTTCCCATACGGTGAAGCACTTTCCCATACGGTGAAGCACTTTCCCATACGGTGAAGCACTTTCCCATACGGTGAAGCACTTTCCCATACGGTGAAGCACTTTCCCATACGGTGAAGCACTTTCCCATACGGTGAAGCACTTTCCCATACGGTGAAGCACTTTCCCATACGGTGAAGCACTTTCCCATACGGTGAAGCACTTTCCCATACGGTGAAGCACTTTCCCATACGGTGAAGCACTTTCCCATACGGTGAAGCACTTTCCCATACGGTGAAGCACTTTCCCATACGGTGAAGCACTTTCCCATACGGTGAAGCACTTTCCCATACGGTGAAGCACTTTCCCATACGGTGAAGCACTTTCCCATACGGTGAAGCACTTTCCCATACGGTGAAGCACTTTCCCATACGGTGAAGCACTTTCCCATACGGTGAAGCACTTTCCCATACGGTGAAGCACTTTCCCATACGGTGAAGCACTTTCCCATACGGTGAAGCACTTTCCCATACGGTGAAGCACTTTCCCATACGGTGAAGCACTTTCCCATACGGTGAAGCACTTTCCCATACGGTGAAGCACTTTCCCATACGGTGAAGCACTTTCCCATACGGTGAAGCACTTTCCCATACGGTGAAGCACTTTCCCATACGGTGAAGCACTTTCCCATACGGTGAAGCACTTTCCCATACGGTGAAGCACTTTCCCATACGGTGAAGCACTTTCCCATACGGTGAAGCACTTTCCCATACGGTGAAGCACTTTCCCATACGGTGAAGCACTTTCCCATACGGTGAAGCACTTTCCCATACGGTGAAGCACTTTCCCATACGGTGAAGCACTTTCCCATACGGTGAAGCACTTTCCCATACGGTGAAGCACTTTCCCATACGGTGAAGCACTTTCCCATACGGTGAAGCACTTTCCCATACGGTGAAGCACTTTCCCATACGGTGAAGCACTTTCCCATACGGTGAAGCACTTTCCCATACGGTGAAGCACTTTCCCATACGGTGAAGCACTTTCCCATACGGTGAAGCACTTTCCCATACGGTGAAGCACTTTCCCATACGGTGAAGCACTTTCCCATACGGTGAAGCACTTTCCCATACGGTGAAGCACTTTCCCATACGGTGAAGCACTTTCCCATACGGTGAAGCACTTTCCCATACGGTGAAGCACTTTCCCATACGGTGAAGCACTTTCCCATACGGTGAAGCACTTTCCCATACGGTGAAGCACTTTCCCATACGGTGAAGCACTTTCCCATACGGTGAAGCACTTTCCCATACGGTGAAGCACTTTCCCATACGGTGAAGCACTTTCCCATACGGTGAAGCACTTTCCCATACGGTGAAGCACTTTCCCATACGGTGAAGCACTTTCCCATACGGTGAAGCACTTTCCCATACGGTGAAGCACTTTCCCATACGGTGAAGCACTTTCCCATACGGTGAAGCACTTTCCCATACGGTGAAGCACTTTCCCATACGGTGAAGCACTTTCCCATACGGTGAAGCACTTTCCCATACGGTGAAGCACTTTCCCATACGGTGAAGCACTTTCCCATACGGTGAAGCACTTTCCCATACGGTGAAGCACTTTCCCATACGGTGAAGCACTTTCCCATACGGTGAAGCACTTTCCCATACGGTGAAGCACTTTCCCATACGGTGAAGCACTTTCCCATACGGTGAAGCACTTTCCCATACGGTGAAGCACTTTCCCATACGGTGAAGCACTTTCCCATACGGTGAAGCACTTTCCCATACGGTGAAGCACTTTCCCATACGGTGAAGCACTTTCCCATACGGTGAAGCACTTTCCCATACGGTGAAGCACTTTCCCATACGGTGAAGCACTTTCCCATACGGTGAAGCACTTTCCCATACGGTGAAGCACTTTCCCATACGGTGAAGCACTTTCCCATACGGTGAAGCACTTTCCCATACGGTGAAGCACTTTCCCATACGGTGAAGCACTTTCCCATACGGTGAAGCACTTTCCCATACGGTGAAGCACTTTCCCATACGGTGAAGCACTTTCCCATACGGTGAAGCACTTTCCCATACGGTGAAGCACTTTCCCATACGGTGAAGCACTTTCCCATACGGTGAAGCACTTTCCCATACGGTGAAGCACTTTCCCATACGGTGAAGCACTTTCCCATACGGTGAAGCACTTTCCCATACGGTGAAGCACTTTCCCATACGGTGAAGCACTTTCCCATACGGTGAAGCACTTTCCCATACGGTGAAGCACTTTCCCATACGGTGAAGCACTTTCCCATACGGTGAAGCACTTTCCCATACGGTGAAGCACTTTCCCATACGGTGAAGCACTTTCCCATACGGTGAAGCACTTTCCCATACGGTGAAGCACTTTCCCATACGGTGAAGCACTTTCCCATACGGTGAAGCACTTTCCCATACGGTGAAGCACTTTCCCATACGGTGAAGCACTTTCCCATACGGTGAAGCACTTTCCCATACGGTGAAGCACTTTCCCATACGGTGAAGCACTTTCCCATACGGTGAAGCACTTTCCCATACGGTGAAGCACTTTCCCATACGGTGAAGCACTTTCCCATACGGTGAAGCACTTTCCCATACGGTGAAGCACTTTCCCATACGGTGAAGCACTTTCCCATACGGTGAAGCACTTTCCCATACGGTGAAGCACTTTCCCATACGGTGAAGCACTTTCCCATACGGTGAAGCACTTTCCCATACGGTGAAGCACTTTCCCATACGGTGAAGCACTTTCCCATACGGTGAAGCACTTTCCCATACGGTGAAGCACTTTCCCATACGGTGAAGCACTTTCCCATACGGTGAAGCACTTTCCCATACGGTGAAGCACTTTCCCATACGGTGAAGCACTTTCCCATACGGTGAAGCACTTTCCCATACGGTGAAGCACTTTCCCATACGGTGAAGCACTTTCCCATACGGTGAAGCACTTTCCCATACGGTGAAGCACTTTCCCATACGGTGAAGCACTTTCCCATACGGTGAAGCACTTTCCCATACGGTGAAGCACTTTCCCATACGGTGAAGCACTTTCCCATACGGTGAAGCACTTTCCCATACGGTGAAGCACTTTCCCATACGGTGAAGCACTTTCCCATACGGTGAAGCACTTTCCCATACGGTGAAGCACTTTCCCATACGGTGAAGCACTTTCCCATACGGTGAAGCACTTTCCCATACGGTGAAGCACTTTCCCATACGGTGAAGCACTTTCCCATACGGTGAAGCACTTTCCCATACGGTGAAGCACTTTCCCATACGGTGAAGCACTTTCCCATACGGTGAAGCACTTTCCCATACGGTGAAGCACTTTCCCATACGGTGAAGCACTTTCCCATACGGTGAAGCACTTTCCCATACGGTGAAGCACTTTCCCATACGGTGAAGCACTTTCCCATACGGTGAAGCACTTTCCCATACGGTGAAGCACTTTCCCATACGGTGAAGCACTTTCCCATACGGTGAAGCACTTTCCCATACGGTGAAGCACTTTCCCATACGGTGAAGCACTTTCCCATACGGTGAAGCACTTTCCCATACGGTGAAGCACTTTCCCATACGGTGAAGCACTTTCCCATACGGTGAAGCACTTTCCCATACGGTGAAGCACTTTCCCATACGGTGAAGCACTTTCCCATACGGTGAAGCACTTTCCCATACGGTGAAGCACTTTCCCATACGGTGAAGCACTTTCCCATACGGTGAAGCACTTTCCCATACGGTGAAGCACTTTCCCATACGGTGAAGCACTTTCCCATACGGTGAAGCACTTTCCCATACGGTGAAGCACTTTCCCATACGGTGAAGCACTTTCCCATACGGTGAAGCACTTTCCCATACGGTGAAGCACTTTCCCATACGGTGAAGCACTTTCCCATACGGTGAAGCACTTTCCCATACGGTGAAGCACTTTCCCATACGGTGAAGCACTTTCCCATACGGTGAAGCACTTTCCCATACGGTGAAGCACTTTCCCATACGGTGAAGCACTTTCCCATACGGTGAAGCACTTTCCCATACGGTGAAGCACTTTCCCATACGGTGAAGCACTTTCCCATACGGTGAAGCACTTTCCCATACGGTGAAGCACTTTCCCATACGGTGAAGCACTTTCCCATACGGTGAAGCACTTTCCCATACGGTGAAGCACTTTCCCATACGGTGAAGCACTTTCCCATACGGTGAAGCACTTTCCCATACGGTGAAGCACTTTCCCATACGGTGAAGCACTTTCCCATACGGTGAAGCACTTTCCCATACGGTGAAGCACTTTCCCATACGGTGAAGCACTTTCCCATACGGTGAAGCACTTTCCCATACGGTGAAGCACTTTCCCATACGGTGAAGCACTTTCCCATACGGTGAAGCACTTTCCCATACGGTGAAGCACTTTCCCATACGGTGAAGCACTTTCCCATACGGTGAAGCACTTTCCCATACGGTGAAGCACTTTCCCATACGGTGAAGCACTTTCCCATACGGTGAAGCACTTTCCCATACGGTGAAGCACTTTCCCATACGGTGAAGCACTTTCCCATACGGTGAAGCACTTTCCCATACGGTGAAGCACTTTCCCATACGGTGAAGCACTTTCCCATACGGTGAAGCACTTTCCCATACGGTGAAGCACTTTCCCATACGGTGAAGCACTTTCCCATACGGTGAAGCACTTTCCCATACGGTGAAGCACTTTCCCATACGGTGAAGCACTTTCCCATACGGTGAAGCACTTTCCCATACGGTGAAGCACTTTCCCATACGGTGAAGCACTTTCCCATACGGTGAAGCACTTTCCCATACGGTGAAGCACTTTCCCATACGGTGAAGCACTTTCCCATACGGTGAAGCACTTTCCCATACGGTGAAGCACTTTCCCATACGGTGAAGCACTTTCCCATACGGTGAAGCACTTTCCCATACGGTGAAGCACTTTCCCATACGGTGAAGCACTTTCCCATACGGTGAAGCACTTTCCCATACGGTGAAGCACTTTCCCATACGGTGAAGCACTTTCCCATACGGTGAAGCACTTTCCCATACGGTGAAGCACTTTCCCATACGGTGAAGCACTTTCCCATACGGTGAAGCACTTTCCCATACGGTGAAGCACTTTCCCATACGGTGAAGCACTTTCCCATACGGTGAAGCACTTTCCCATACGGTGAAGCACTTTCCCATACGGTGAAGCACTTTCCCATACGGTGAAGCACTTTCCCATACGGTGAAGCACTTTCCCATACGGTGAAGCACTTTCCCATACGGTGAAGCACTTTCCCATACGGTGAAGCACTTTCCCATACGGTGAAGCACTTTCCCATACGGTGAAGCACTTTCCCATACGGTGAAGCACTTTCCCATACGGTGAAGCACTTTCCCATACGGTGAAGCACTTTCCCATACGGTGAAGCACTTTCCCATACGGTGAAGCACTTTCCCATACGGTGAAGCACTTTCCCATACGGTGAAGCACTTTCCCATACGGTGAAGCACTTTCCCATACGGTGAAGCACTTTCCCATACGGTGAAGCACTTTCCCATACGGTGAAGCACTTTCCCATACGGTGAAGCACTTTCCCATACGGTGAAGCACTTTCCCATACGGTGAAGCACTTTCCCATACGGTGAAGCACTTTCCCATACGGTGAAGCACTTTCCCATACGGTGAAGCACTTTCCCATACGGTGAAGCACTTTCCCATACGGTGAAGCACTTTCCCATACGGTGAAGCACTTTCCCATACGGTGAAGCACTTTCCCATACGGTGAAGCACTTTCCCATACGGTGAAGCACTTTCCCATACGGTGAAGCACTTTCCCATACGGTGAAGCACTTTCCCATACGGTGAAGCACTTTCCCATACGGTGAAGCACTTTCCCATACGGTGAAGCACTTTCCCATACGGTGAAGCACTTTCCCATACGGTGAAGCACTTTCCCATACGGTGAAGCACTTTCCCATACGGTGAAGCACTTTCCCATACGGTGAAGCACTTTCCCATACGGTGAAGCACTTTCCCATACGGTGAAGCACTTTCCCATACGGTGAAGCACTTTCCCATACGGTGAAGCACTTTCCCATACGGTGAAGCACTTTCCCATACGGTGAAGCACTTTCCCATACGGTGAAGCACTTTCCCATACGGTGAAGCACTTTCCCATACGGTGAAGCACTTTCCCATACGGTGAAGCACTTTCCCATACGGTGAAGCACTTTCCCATACGGTGAAGCACTTTCCCATACGGTGAAGCACTTTCCCATACGGTGAAGCACTTTCCCATACGGTGAAGCACTTTCCCATACGGTGAAGCACTTTCCCATACGGTGAAGCACTTTCCCATACGGTGAAGCACTTTCCCATACGGTGAAGCACTTTCCCATACGGTGAAGCACTTTCCCATACGGTGAAGCACTTTCCCATACGGTGAAGCACTTTCCCATACGGTGAAGCACTTTCCCATACGGTGAAGCACTTTCCCATACGGTGAAGCACTTTCCCATACGGTGAAGCACTTTCCCATACGGTGAAGCACTTTCCCATACGGTGAAGCACTTTCCCATACGGTGAAGCACTTTCCCATACGGTGAAGCACTTTCCCATACGGTGAAGCACTTTCCCATACGGTGAAGCACTTTCCCATACGGTGAAGCACTTTCCCATACGGTGAAGCACTTTCCCATACGGTGAAGCACTTTCCCATACGGTGAAGCACTTTCCCATACGGTGAAGCACTTTCCCATACGGTGAAGCACTTTCCCATACGGTGAAGCACTTTCCCATACGGTGAAGCACTTTCCCATACGGTGAAGCACTTTCCCATACGGTGAAGCACTTTCCCATACGGTGAAGCACTTTCCCATACGGTGAAGCACTTTCCCATACGGTGAAGCACTTTCCCATACGGTGAAGCACTTTCCCATACGGTGAAGCACTTTCCCATACGGTGAAGCACTTTCCCATACGGTGAAGCACTTTCCCATACGGTGAAGCACTTTCCCATACGGTGAAGCACTTTCCCATACGGTGAAGCACTTTCCCATACGGTGAAGCACTTTCCCATACGGTGAAGCACTTTCCCATACGGTGAAGCACTTTCCCATACGGTGAAGCACTTTCCCATACGGTGAAGCACTTTCCCATACGGTGAAGCACTTTCCCATACGGTGAAGCACTTTCCCATACGGTGAAGCACTTTCCCATACGGTGAAGCACTTTCCCATACGGTGAAGCACTTTCCCATACGGTGAAGCACTTTCCCATACGGTGAAGCACTTTCCCATACGGTGAAGCACTTTCCCATACGGTGAAGCACTTTCCCATACGGTGAAGCACTTTCCCATACGGTGAAGCACTTTCCCATACGGTGAAGCACTTTCCCATACGGTGAAGCACTTTCCCATACGGTGAAGCACTTTCCCATACGGTGAAGCACTTTCCCATACGGTGAAGCACTTTCCCATACGGTGAAGCACTTTCCCATACGGTGAAGCACTTTCCCATACGGTGAAGCACTTTCCCATACGGTGAAGCACTTTCCCATACGGTGAAGCACTTTCCCATACGGTGAAGCACTTTCCCATACGGTGAAGCACTTTCCCATACGGTGAAGCACTTTCCCATACGGTGAAGCACTTTCCCATACGGTGAAGCACTTTCCCATACGGTGAAGCACTTTCCCATACGGTGAAGCACTTTCCCATACGGTGAAGCACTTTCCCATACGGTGAAGCACTTTCCCATACGGTGAAGCACTTTCCCATACGGTGAAGCACTTTCCCATACGGTGAAGCACTTTCCCATACGGTGAAGCACTTTCCCATACGGTGAAGCACTTTCCCATACGGTGAAGCACTTTCCCATACGGTGAAGCACTTTCCCATACGGTGAAGCACTTTCCCATACGGTGAAGCACTTTCCCATACGGTGAAGCACTTTCCCATACGGTGAAGCACTTTCCCATACGGTGAAGCACTTTCCCATACGGTGAAGCACTTTCCCATACGGTGAAGCACTTTCCCATACGGTGAAGCACTTTCCCATACGGTGAAGCACTTTCCCATACGGTGAAGCACTTTCCCATACGGTGAAGCACTTTCCCATACGGTGAAGCACTTTCCCATACGGTGAAGCACTTTCCCATACGGTGAAGCACTTTCCCATACGGTGAAGCACTTTCCCATACGGTGAAGCACTTTCCCATACGGTGAAGCACTTTCCCATACGGTGAAGCACTTTCCCATACGGTGAAGCACTTTCCCATACGGTGAAGCACTTTCCCATACGGTGAAGCACTTTCCCATACGGTGAAGCACTTTCCCATACGGTGAAGCACTTTCCCATACGGTGAAGCACTTTCCCATACGGTGAAGCACTTTCCCATACGGTGAAGCACTTTCCCATACGGTGAAGCACTTTCCCATACGGTGAAGCACTTTCCCATACGGTGAAGCACTTTCCCATACGGTGAAGCACTTTCCCATACGGTGAAGCACTTTCCCATACGGTGAAGCACTTTCCCATACGGTGAAGCACTTTCCCATACGGTGAAGCACTTTCCCATACGGTGAAGCACTTTCCCATACGGTGAAGCACTTTCCCATACGGTGAAGCACTTTCCCATACGGTGAAGCACTTTCCCATACGGTGAAGCACTTTCCCATACGGTGAAGCACTTTCCCATACGGTGAAGCACTTTCCCATACGGTGAAGCACTTTCCCATACGGTGAAGCACTTTCCCATACGGTGAAGCACTTTCCCATACGGTGAAGCACTTTCCCATACGGTGAAGCACTTTCCCATACGGTGAAGCACTTTCCCATACGGTGAAGCACTTTCCCATACGGTGAAGCACTTTCCCATACGGTGAAGCACTTTCCCATACGGTGAAGCACTTTCCCATACGGTGAAGCACTTTCCCATACGGTGAAGCACTTTCCCATACGGTGAAGCACTTTCCCATACGGTGAAGCACTTTCCCATACGGTGAAGCACTTTCCCATACGGTGAAGCACTTTCCCATACGGTGAAGCACTTTCCCATACGGTGAAGCACTTTCCCATACGGTGAAGCACTTTCCCATACGGTGAAGCACTTTCCCATACGGTGAAGCACTTTCCCATACGGTGAAGCACTTTCCCATACGGTGAAGCACTTTCCCATACGGTGAAGCACTTTCCCATACGGTGAAGCACTTTCCCATACGGTGAAGCACTTTCCCATACGGTGAAGCACTTTCCCATACGGTGAAGCACTTTCCCATACGGTGAAGCACTTTCCCATACGGTGAAGCACTTTCCCATACGGTGAAGCACTTTCCCATACGGTGAAGCACTTTCCCATACGGTGAAGCACTTTCCCATACGGTGAAGCACTTTCCCATACGGTGAAGCACTTTCCCATACGGTGAAGCACTTTCCCATACGGTGAAGCACTTTCCCATACGGTGAAGCACTTTCCCATACGGTGAAGCACTTTCCCATACGGTGAAGCACTTTCCCATACGGTGAAGCACTTTCCCATACGGTGAAGCACTTTCCCATACGGTGAAGCACTTTCCCATACGGTGAAGCACTTTCCCATACGGTGAAGCACTTTCCCATACGGTGAAGCACTTTCCCATACGGTGAAGCACTTTCCCATACGGTGAAGCACTTTCCCATACGGTGAAGCACTTTCCCATACGGTGAAGCACTTTCCCATACGGTGAAGCACTTTCCCATACGGTGAAGCACTTTCCCATACGGTGAAGCACTTTCCCATACGGTGAAGCACTTTCCCATACGGTGAAGCACTTTCCCATACGGTGAAGCACTTTCCCATACGGTGAAGCACTTTCCCATACGGTGAAGCACTTTCCCATACGGTGAAGCACTTTCCCATACGGTGAAGCACTTTCCCATACGGTGAAGCACTTTCCCATACGGTGAAGCACTTTCCCATACGGTGAAGCACTTTCCCATACGGTGAAGCACTTTCCCATACGGTGAAGCACTTTCCCATACGGTGAAGCACTTTCCCATACGGTGAAGCACTTTCCCATACGGTGAAGCACTTTCCCATACGGTGAAGCACTTTCCCATACGGTGAAGCACTTTCCCATACGGTGAAGCACTTTCCCATACGGTGAAGCACTTTCCCATACGGTGAAGCACTTTCCCATACGGTGAAGCACTTTCCCATACGGTGAAGCACTTTCCCATACGGTGAAGCACTTTCCCATACGGTGAAGCACTTTCCCATACGGTGAAGCACTTTCCCATACGGTGAAGCACTTTCCCATACGGTGAAGCACTTTCCCATACGGTGAAGCACTTTCCCATACGGTGAAGCACTTTCCCATACGGTGAAGCACTTTCCCATACGGTGAAGCACTTTCCCATACGGTGAAGCACTTTCCCATACGGTGAAGCACTTTCCCATACGGTGAAGCACTTTCCCATACGGTGAAGCACTTTCCCATACGGTGAAGCACTTTCCCATACGGTGAAGCACTTTCCCATACGGTGAAGCACTTTCCCATACGGTGAAGCACTTTCCCATACGGTGAAGCACTTTCCCATACGGTGAAGCACTTTCCCATACGGTGAAGCACTTTCCCATACGGTGAAGCACTTTCCCATACGGTGAAGCACTTTCCCATACGGTGAAGCACTTTCCCATACGGTGAAGCACTTTCCCATACGGTGAAGCACTTTCCCATACGGTGAAGCACTTTCCCATACGGTGAAGCACTTTCCCATACGGTGAAGCACTTTCCCATACGGTGAAGCACTTTCCCATACGGTGAAGCACTTTCCCATACGGTGAAGCACTTTCCCATACGGTGAAGCACTTTCCCATACGGTGAAGCACTTTCCCATACGGTGAAGCACTTTCCCATACGGTGAAGCACTTTCCCATACGGTGAAGCACTTTCCCATACGGTGAAGCACTTTCCCATACGGTGAAGCACTTTCCCATACGGTGAAGCACTTTCCCATACGGTGAAGCACTTTCCCATACGGTGAAGCACTTTCCCATACGGTGAAGCACTTTCCCATACGGTGAAGCACTTTCCCATACGGTGAAGCACTTTCCCATACGGTGAAGCACTTTCCCATACGGTGAAGCACTTTCCCATACGGTGAAGCACTTTCCCATACGGTGAAGCACTTTCCCATACGGTGAAGCACTTTCCCATACGGTGAAGCACTTTCCCATACGGTGAAGCACTTTCCCATACGGTGAAGCACTTTCCCATACGGTGAAGCACTTTCCCATACGGTGAAGCACTTTCCCATACGGTGAAGCACTTTCCCATACGGTGAAGCACTTTCCCATACGGTGAAGCACTTTCCCATACGGTGAAGCACTTTCCCATACGGTGAAGCACTTTCCCATACGGTGAAGCACTTTCCCATACGGTGAAGCACTTTCCCATACGGTGAAGCACTTTCCCATACGGTGAAGCACTTTCCCATACGGTGAAGCACTTTCCCATACGGTGAAGCACTTTCCCATACGGTGAAGCACTTTCCCATACGGTGAAGCACTTTCCCATACGGTGAAGCACTTTCCCATACGGTGAAGCACTTTCCCATACGGTGAAGCACTTTCCCATACGGTGAAGCACTTTCCCATACGGTGAAGCACTTTCCCATACGGTGAAGCACTTTCCCATACGGTGAAGCACTTTCCCATACGGTGAAGCACTTTCCCATACGGTGAAGCACTTTCCCATACGGTGAAGCACTTTCCCATACGGTGAAGCACTTTCCCATACGGTGAAGCACTTTCCCATACGGTGAAGCACTTTCCCATACGGTGAAGCACTTTCCCATACGGTGAAGCACTTTCCCATACGGTGAAGCACTTTCCCATACGGTGAAGCACTTTCCCATACGGTGAAGCACTTTCCCATACGGTGAAGCACTTTCCCATACGGTGAAGCACTTTCCCATACGGTGAAGCACTTTCCCATACGGTGAAGCACTTTCCCATACGGTGAAGCACTTTCCCATACGGTGAAGCACTTTCCCATACGGTGAAGCACTTTCCCATACGGTGAAGCACTTTCCCATACGGTGAAGCACTTTCCCATACGGTGAAGCACTTTCCCATACGGTGAAGCACTTTCCCATACGGTGAAGCACTTTCCCATACGGTGAAGCACTTTCCCATACGGTGAAGCACTTTCCCATACGGTGAAGCACTTTCCCATACGGTGAAGCACTTTCCCATACGGTGAAGCACTTTCCCATACGGTGAAGCACTTTCCCATACGGTGAAGCACTTTCCCATACGGTGAAGCACTTTCCCATACGGTGAAGCACTTTCCCATACGGTGAAGCACTTTCCCATACGGTGAAGCACTTTCCCATACGGTGAAGCACTTTCCCATACGGTGAAGCACTTTCCCATACGGTGAAGCACTTTCCCATACGGTGAAGCACTTTCCCATACGGTGAAGCACTTTCCCATACGGTGAAGCACTTTCCCATACGGTGAAGCACTTTCCCATACGGTGAAGCACTTTCCCATACGGTGAAGCACTTTCCCATACGGTGAAGCACTTTCCCATACGGTGAAGCACTTTCCCATACGGTGAAGCACTTTCCCATACGGTGAAGCACTTTCCCATACGGTGAAGCACTTTCCCATACGGTGAAGCACTTTCCCATACGGTGAAGCACTTTCCCATACGGTGAAGCACTTTCCCATACGGTGAAGCACTTTCCCATACGGTGAAGCACTTTCCCATACGGTGAAGCACTTTCCCATACGGTGAAGCACTTTCCCATACGGTGAAGCACTTTCCCATACGGTGAAGCACTTTCCCATACGGTGAAGCACTTTCCCATACGGTGAAGCACTTTCCCATACGGTGAAGCACTTTCCCATACGGTGAAGCACTTTCCCATACGGTGAAGCACTTTCCCATACGGTGAAGCACTTTCCCATACGGTGAAGCACTTTCCCATACGGTGAAGCACTTTCCCATACGGTGAAGCACTTTCCCATACGGTGAAGCACTTTCCCATACGGTGAAGCACTTTCCCATACGGTGAAGCACTTTCCCATACGGTGAAGCACTTTCCCATACGGTGAAGCACTTTCCCATACGGTGAAGCACTTTCCCATACGGTGAAGCACTTTCCCATACGGTGAAGCACTTTCCCATACGGTGAAGCACTTTCCCATACGGTGAAGCACTTTCCCATACGGTGAAGCACTTTCCCATACGGTGAAGCACTTTCCCATACGGTGAAGCACTTTCCCATACGGTGAAGCACTTTCCCATACGGTGAAGCACTTTCCCATACGGTGAAGCACTTTCCCATACGGTGAAGCACTTTCCCATACGGTGAAGCACTTTCCCATACGGTGAAGCACTTTCCCATACGGTGAAGCACTTTCCCATACGGTGAAGCACTTTCCCATACGGTGAAGCACTTTCCCATACGGTGAAGCACTTTCCCATACGGTGAAGCACTTTCCCATACGGTGAAGCACTTTCCCATACGGTGAAGCACTTTCCCATACGGTGAAGCACTTTCCCATACGGTGAAGCACTTTCCCATACGGTGAAGCACTTTCCCATACGGTGAAGCACTTTCCCATACGGTGAAGCACTTTCCCATACGGTGAAGCACTTTCCCATACGGTGAAGCACTTTCCCATACGGTGAAGCACTTTCCCATACGGTGAAGCACTTTCCCATACGGTGAAGCACTTTCCCATACGGTGAAGCACTTTCCCATACGGTGAAGCACTTTCCCATACGGTGAAGCACTTTCCCATACGGTGAAGCACTTTCCCATACGGTGAAGCACTTTCCCATACGGTGAAGCACTTTCCCATACGGTGAAGCACTTTCCCATACGGTGAAGCACTTTCCCATACGGTGAAGCACTTTCCCATACGGTGAAGCACTTTCCCATACGGTGAAGCACTTTCCCATACGGTGAAGCACTTTCCCATACGGTGAAGCACTTTCCCATACGGTGAAGCACTTTCCCATACGGTGAAGCACTTTCCCATACGGTGAAGCACTTTCCCATACGGTGAAGCACTTTCCCATACGGTGAAGCACTTTCCCATACGGTGAAGCACTTTCCCATACGGTGAAGCACTTTCCCATACGGTGAAGCACTTTCCCATACGGTGAAGCACTTTCCCATACGGTGAAGCACTTTCCCATACGGTGAAGCACTTTCCCATACGGTGAAGCACTTTCCCATACGGTGAAGCACTTTCCCATACGGTGAAGCACTTTCCCATACGGTGAAGCACTTTCCCATACGGTGAAGCACTTTCCCATACGGTGAAGCACTTTCCCATACGGTGAAGCACTTTCCCATACGGTGAAGCACTTTCCCATACGGTGAAGCACTTTCCCATACGGTGAAGCACTTTCCCATACGGTGAAGCACTTTCCCATACGGTGAAGCACTTTCCCATACGGTGAAGCACTTTCCCATACGGTGAAGCACTTTCCCATACGGTGAAGCACTTTCCCATACGGTGAAGCACTTTCCCATACGGTGAAGCACTTTCCCATACGGTGAAGCACTTTCCCATACGGTGAAGCACTTTCCCATACGGTGAAGCACTTTCCCATACGGTGAAGCACTTTCCCATACGGTGAAGCACTTTCCCATACGGTGAAGCACTTTCCCATACGGTGAAGCACTTTCCCATACGGTGAAGCACTTTCCCATACGGTGAAGCACTTTCCCATACGGTGAAGCACTTTCCCATACGGTGAAGCACTTTCCCATACGGTGAAGCACTTTCCCATACGGTGAAGCACTTTCCCATACGGTGAAGCACTTTCCCATACGGTGAAGCACTTTCCCATACGGGAAGCACTTTCCCATACGGTGAAGCACTTTCCCATACGGTGAAGCACTTTCCCATACGGTGAAGCACTTTCCCATACGGTGAAGCACTTTCCCATACGGTGAAGCACTTTCCCATACGGTGAAGCACTTTCCCATACGGTGAAGCACTTTCCCATACGGTGAAGCACTTTCCCATACGGTGAAGCACTTTCCCATACGGTGAAGCACTTTCCCATACGGTGAAGCACTTTCCCATACGGTGAAGCACTTTCCCATACGGTGAAGCACTTTCCCATACGGTGAAGCACTTTCCCATACGGTGAAGCACTTTCCCATACGGTGAAGCACTTTCCCATACGGTGAAGCACTTTCCCATACGGTGAAGCACTTTCCCATACGGTGAAGCACTTTCCCATACGGTGAAGCACTTTCCCATACGGTGAAGCACTTTCCCATACGGTGAAGCACTTTCCCATACGGTGAAGCACTTTCCCATACGGTGAAGCACTTTCCCATACGGTGAAGCACTTTCCCATACGGTGAAGCACTTTCCCATACGGTGAAGCACTTTCCCATACGGTGAAGCACTTTCCCATACGGTGAAGCACTTTCCCATACGGTGAAGCACTTTCCCATACGGTGAAGCACTTTCCCATACGGTGAAGCACTTTCCCATACGGTGAAGCACTTTCCCATACGGTGAAGCACTTTCCCATACGGTGAAGCACTTTCCCATACGGTGAAGCACTTTCCCATACGGTGAAGCACTTTCCCATACGGTGAAGCACTTTCCCATACGGTGAAGCACTTTCCCATACGGTGAAGCACTTTCCCATACGGTGAAGCACTTTCCCATACGGTGAAGCACTTTCCCATACGGTGAAGCACTTTCCCATACGGTGAAGCACTTTCCCATACGGTGAAGCACTTTCCCATACGGTGAAGCACTTTCCCATACGGTGAAGCACTTTCCCATACGGTGAAGCACTTTCCCATACGGTGAAGCACTTTCCCATACGGTGAAGCACTTTCCCATACGGTGAAGCACTTTCCCATACGGTGAAGCACTTTCCCATACGGTGAAGCACTTTCCCATACGGTGAAGCACTTTCCCATACGGTGAAGCACTTTCCCATACGGTGAAGCACTTTCCCATACGGTGAAGCACTTTCCCATACGGTGAAGCACTTTCCCATACGGTGAAGCACTTTCCCATACGGTGAAGCACTTTCCCATACGGTGAAGCACTTTCCCATACGGTGAAGCACTTTCCCATACGGTGAAGCACTTTCCCATACGGTGAAGCACTTTCCCATACGGTGAAGCACTTTCCCATACGGTGAAGCACTTTCCCATACGGTGAAGCACTTTCCCATACGGTGAAGCACTTTCCCATACGGTGAAGCACTTTCCCATACGGTGAAGCACTTTCCCATACGGTGAAGCACTTTCCCATACGGTGAAGCACTTTCCCATACGGTGAAGCACTTTCCCATACGGTGAAGCACTTTCCCATACGGTGAAGCACTTTCCCATACGGTGAAGCACTTTCCCATACGGTGAAGCACTTTCCCATACGGTGAAGCACTTTCCCATACGGTGAAGCACTTTCCCATACGGTGAAGCACTTTCCCATACGGTGAAGCACTTTCCCATACGGTGAAGCACTTTCCCATACGGTGAAGCACTTTCCCATACGGTGAAGCACTTTCCCATACGGTGAAGCACTTTCCCATACGGTGAAGCACTTTCCCATACGGTGAAGCACTTTCCCATACGGTGAAGCACTTTCCCATACGGTGAAGCACTTTCCCATACGGTGAAGCACTTTCCCATACGGTGAAGCACTTTCCCATACGGTGAAGCACTTTCCCATACGGTGAAGCACTTTCCCATACGGTGAAGCACTTTCCCATACGGTGAAGCACTTTCCCATACGGTGAAGCACTTTCCCATACGGTGAAGCACTTTCCCATACGGTGAAGCACTTTCCCATACGGTGAAGCACTTTCCCATACGGTGAAGCACTTTCCCATACGGTGAAGCACTTTCCCATACGGTGAAGCACTTTCCCATACGGTGAAGCACTTTCCCATACGGTGAAGCACTTTCCCATACGGTGAAGCACTTTCCCATACGGTGAAGCACTTTCCCATACGGTGAAGCACTTTCCCATACGGTGAAGCACTTTCCCATACGGTGAAGCACTTTCCCATACGGTGAAGCACTTTCCCATACGGTGAAGCACTTTCCCATACGGTGAAGCACTTTCCCATACGGTGAAGCACTTTCCCATACGGTGAAGCACTTTCCCATACGGTGAAGCACTTTCCCATACGGTGAAGCACTTTCCCATACGGTGAAGCACTTTCCCATACGGTGAAGCACTTTCCCATACGGTGAAGCACTTTCCCATACGGTGAAGCACTTTCCCATACGGTGAAGCACTTTCCCATACGGTGAAGCACTTTCCCATACGGTGAAGCACTTTCCCATACGGTGAAGCACTTTCCCATACGGTGAAGCACTTTCCCATACGGTGAAGCACTTTCCCATACGGTGAAGCACTTTCCCATACGGTGAAGCACTTTCCCATACGGTGAAGCACTTTCCCATACGGTGAAGCACTTTCCCATACGGTGAAGCACTTTCCCATACGGTGAAGCACTTTCCCATACGGTGAAGCACTTTCCCATACGGTGAAGCACTTTCCCATACGGTGAAGCACTTTCCCATACGGTGAAGCACTTTCCCATACGGTGAAGCACTTTCCCATACGGTGAAGCACTTTCCCATACGGTGAAGCACTTTCCCATACGGTGAAGCACTTTCCCATACGGTGAAGCACTTTCCCATACGGTGAAGCACTTTCCCATACGGTGAAGCACTTTCCCATACGGTGAAGCACTTTCCCATACGGTGAAGCACTTTCCCATACGGTGAAGCACTTTCCCATACGGTGAAGCACTTTCCCATACGGTGAAGCACTTTCCCATACGGTGAAGCACTTTCCCATACGGTGAAGCACTTTCCCATACGGTGAAGCACTTTCCCATACGGTGAAGCACTTTCCCATACGGTGAAGCACTTTCCCATACGGTGAAGCACTTTCCCATACGGTGAAGCACTTTCCCATACGGTGAAGCACTTTCCCATACGGTGAAGCACTTTCCCATACGGTGAAGCACTTTCCCATACGGTGAAGCACTTTCCCATACGGTGAAGCACTTTCCCATACGGTGAAGCACTTTCCCATACGGTGAAGCACTTTCCCATACGGTGAAGCACTTTCCCATACGGTGAAGCACTTTCCCATACGGTGAAGCACTTTCCCATACGGTGAAGCACTTTCCCATACGGTGAAGCACTTTCCCATACGGTGAAGCACTTTCCCATACGGTGAAGCACTTTCCCATACGGTGAAGCACTTTCCCATACGGTGAAGCACTTTCCCATACGGTGAAGCACTTTCCCATACGGTGAAGCACTTTCCCATACGGTGAAGCACTTTCCCATACGGTGAAGCACTTTCCCATACGGTGAAGCACTTTCCCATACGGTGAAGCACTTTCCCATACGGTGAAGCACTTTCCCATACGGTGAAGCACTTTCCCATACGGTGAAGCACTTTCCCATACGGTGAAGCACTTTCCCATACGGTGAAGCACTTTCCCATACGGTGAAGCACTTTCCCATACGGTGAAGCACTTTCCCATACGGTGAAGCACTTTCCCATACGGTGAAGCACTTTCCCATACGGTGAAGCACTTTCCCATACGGTGAAGCACTTTCCCATACGGTGAAGCACTTTCCCATACGGTGAAGCACTTTCCCATACGGTGAAGCACTTTCCCATACGGTGAAGCACTTTCCCATACGGTGAAGCACTTTCCCATACGGTGAAGCACTTTCCCATACGGTGAAGCACTTTCCCATACGGTGAAGCACTTTCCCATACGGTGAAGCACTTTCCCATACGGTGAAGCACTTTCCCATACGGTGAAGCACTTTCCCATACGGTGAAGCACTTTCCCATACGGTGAAGCACTTTCCCATACGGTGAAGCACTTTCCCATACGGTGAAGCACTTTCCCATACGGTGAAGCACTTTCCCATACGGTGAAGCACTTTCCCATACGGTGAAGCACTTTCCCATACGGTGAAGCACTTTCCCATACGGTGAAGCACTTTCCCATACGGTGAAGCACTTTCCCATACGGTGAAGCACTTTCCCATACGGTGAAGCACTTTCCCATACGGTGAAGCACTTTCCCATACGGTGAAGCACTTTCCCATACGGTGAAGCACTTTCCCATACGGTGAAGCACTTTCCCATACGGTGAAGCACTTTCCCATACGGTGAAGCACTTTCCCATACGGTGAAGCACTTTCCCATACGGTGAAGCACTTTCCCATACGGTGAAGCACTTTCCCATACGGTGAAGCACTTTCCCATACGGTGAAGCACTTTCCCATACGGTGAAGCACTTTCCCATACGGTGAAGCACTTTCCCATACGGTGAAGCACTTTCCCATACGGTGAAGCACTTTCCCATACGGTGAAGCACTTTCCCATACGGTGAAGCACTTTCCCATACGGTGAAGCACTTTCCCATACGGTGAAGCACTTTCCCATACGGTGAAGCACTTTCCCATACGGTGAAGCACTTTCCCATACGGTGAAGCACTTTCCCATACGGTGAAGCACTTTCCCATACGGTGAAGCACTTTCCCATACGGTGAAGCACTTTCCCATACGGTGAAGCACTTTCCCATACGGTGAAGCACTTTCCCATACGGTGAAGCACTTTCCCATACGGTGAAGCACTTTCCCATACGGTGAAGCACTTTCCCATACGGTGAAGCACTTTCCCATACGGTGAAGCACTTTCCCATACGGTGAAGCACTTTCCCATACGGTGAAGCACTTTCCCATACGGTGAAGCACTTTCCCATACGGTGAAGCACTTTCCCATACGGTGAAGCACTTTCCCATACGGTGAAGCACTTTCCCATACGGTGAAGCACTTTCCCATACGGTGAAGCACTTTCCCATACGGTGAAGCACTTTCCCATACGGTGAAGCACTTTCCCATACGGTGAAGCACTTTCCCATACGGTGAAGCACTTTCCCATACGGTGAAGCACTTTCCCATACGGTGAAGCACTTTCCCATACGGTGAAGCACTTTCCCATACGGTGAAGCACTTTCCCATACGGTGAAGCACTTTCCCATACGGTGAAGCACTTTCCCATACGGTGAAGCACTTTCCCATACGGTGAAGCACTTTCCCATACGGTGAAGCACTTTCCCATACGGTGAAGCACTTTCCCATACGGTGAAGCACTTTCCCATACGGTGAAGCACTTTCCCATACGGTGAAGCACTTTCCCATACGGTGAAGCACTTTCCCATACGGTGAAGCACTTTCCCATACGGTGAAGCACTTTCCCATACGGTGAAGCACTTTCCCATACGGTGAAGCACTTTCCCATACGGTGAAGCACTTTCCCATACGGTGAAGCACTTTCCCATACGGTGAAGCACTTTCCCATACGGTGAAGCACTTTCCCATACGGTGAAGCACTTTCCCATACGGTGAAGCACTTTCCCATACGGTGAAGCACTTTCCCATACGGTGAAGCACTTTCCCATACGGTGAAGCACTTTCCCATACGGTGAAGCACTTTCCCATACGGTGAAGCACTTTCCCATACGGTGAAGCACTTTCCCATACGGTGAAGCACTTTCCCATACGGTGAAGCACTTTCCCATACGGTGAAGCACTTTCCCATACGGTGAAGCACTTTCCCATACGGTGAAGCACTTTCCCATACGGTGAAGCACTTTCCCATACGGTGAAGCACTTTCCCATACGGTGAAGCACTTTCCCATACGGTGAAGCACTTTCCCATACGGTGAAGCACTTTCCCATACGGTGAAGCACTTTCCCATACGGTGAAGCACTTTCCCATACGGTGAAGCACTTTCCCATACGGTGAAGCACTTTCCCATACGGTGAAGCACTTTCCCATACGGTGAAGCACTTTCCCATACGGTGAAGCACTTTCCCATACGGTGAAGCACTTTCCCATACGGTGAAGCACTTTCCCATACGGTGAAGCACTTTCCCATACGGTGAAGCACTTTCCCATACGGTGAAGCACTTTCCCATACGGTGAAGCACTTTCCCATACGGTGAAGCACTTTCCCATACGGTGAAGCACTTTCCCATACGGTGAAGCACTTTCCCATACGGTGAAGCACTTTCCCATACGGTGAAGCACTTTCCCATACGGTGAAGCACTTTCCCATACGGTGAAGCACTTTCCCATACGGTGAAGCACTTTCCCATACGGTGAAGCACTTTCCCATACGGTGAAGCACTTTCCCATACGGTGAAGCACTTTCCCATACGGTGAAGCACTTTCCCATACGGTGAAGCACTTTCCCATACGGTGAAGCACTTTCCCATACGGTGAAGCACTTTCCCATACGGTGAAGCACTTTCCCATACGGTGAAGCACTTTCCCATACGGTGAAGCACTTTCCCATACGGTGAAGCACTTTCCCATACGGTGAAGCACTTTCCCATACGGTGAAGCACTTTCCCATACGGTGAAGCACTTTCCCATACGGTGAAGCACTTTCCCATACGGTGAAGCACTTTCCCATACGGTGAAGCACTTTCCCATACGGTGAAGCACTTTCCCATACGGTGAAGCACTTTCCCATACGGTGAAGCACTTTCCCATACGGTGAAGCACTTTCCCATACGGTGAAGCACTTTCCCATACGGTGAAGCACTTTCCCATACGGTGAAGCACTTTCCCATACGGTGAAGCACTTTCCCATACGGTGAAGCACTTTCCCATACGGTGAAGCACTTTCCCATACGGTGAAGCACTTTCCCATACGGTGAAGCACTTTCCCATACGGTGAAGCACTTTCCCATACGGTGAAGCACTTTCCCATACGGTGAAGCACTTTCCCATACGGTGAAGCACTTTCCCATACGGTGAAGCACTTTCCCATACGGTGAAGCACTTTCCCATACGGTGAAGCACTTTCCCATACGGTGAAGCACTTTCCCATACGGTGAAGCACTTTCCCATACGGTGAAGCACTTTCCCATACGGTGAAGCACTTTCCCATACGGTGAAGCACTTTCCCATACGGTGAAGCACTTTCCCATACGGTGAAGCACTTTCCCATACGGTGAAGCACTTTCCCATACGGTGAAGCACTTTCCCATACGGTGAAGCACTTTCCCATACGGTGAAGCACTTTCCCATACGGTGAAGCACTTTCCCATACGGTGAAGCACTTTCCCATACGGTGAAGCACTTTCCCATACGGTGAAGCACTTTCCCATACGGTGAAGCACTTTCCCATACGGTGAAGCACTTTCCCATACGGTGAAGCACTTTCCCATACGGTGAAGCACTTTCCCATACGGTGAAGCACTTTCCCATACGGTGAAGCACTTTCCCATACGGTGAAGCACTTTCCCATACGGTGAAGCACTTTCCCATACGGTGAAGCACTTTCCCATACGGTGAAGCACTTTCCCATACGGTGAAGCACTTTCCCATACGGTGAAGCACTTTCCCATACGGTGAAGCACTTTCCCATACGGTGAAGCACTTTCCCATACGGTGAAGCACTTTCCCATACGGTGAAGCACTTTCCCATACGGTGAAGCACTTTCCCATACGGTGAAGCACTTTCCCATACGGTGAAGCACTTTCCCATACGGTGAAGCACTTTCCCATACGGTGAAGCACTTTCCCATACGGTGAAGCACTTTCCCATACGGTGAAGCACTTTCCCATACGGTGAAGCACTTTCCCATACGGTGAAGCACTTTCCCATACGGTGAAGCACTTTCCCATACGGTGAAGCACTTTCCCATACGGTGAAGCACTTTCCCATACGGTGAAGCACTTTCCCATACGGTGAAGCACTTTCCCATACGGTGAAGCACTTTCCCATACGGTGAAGCACTTTCCCATACGGTGAAGCACTTTCCCATACGGTGAAGCACTTTCCCATACGGTGAAGCACTTTCCCATACGGTGAAGCACTTTCCCATACGGTGAAGCACTTTCCCATACGGTGAAGCACTTTCCCATACGGTGAAGCACTTTCCCATACGGTGAAGCACTTTCCCATACGGTGAAGCACTTTCCCATACGGTGAAGCACTTTCCCATACGGTGAAGCACTTTCCCATACGGTGAAGCACTTTCCCATACGGTGAAGCACTTTCCCATACGGTGAAGCACTTTCCCATACGGTGAAGCACTTTCCCATACGGTGAAGCACTTTCCCATACGGTGAAGCACTTTCCCATACGGTGAAGCACTTTCCCATACGGTGAAGCACTTTCCCATACGGTGAAGCACTTTCCCATACGGTGAAGCACTTTCCCATACGGTGAAGCACTTTCCCATACGGTGAAGCACTTTCCCATACGGTGAAGCACTTTCCCATACGGTGAAGCACTTTCCCATACGGTGAAGCACTTTCCCATACGGTGAAGCACTTTCCCATACGGTGAAGCACTTTCCCATACGGTGAAGCACTTTCCCATACGGTGAAGCACTTTCCCATACGGTGAAGCACTTTCCCATACGGTGAAGCACTTTCCCATACGGTGAAGCACTTTCCCATACGGTGAAGCACTTTCCCATACGGTGAAGCACTTTCCCATACGGTGAAGCACTTTCCCATACGGTGAAGCACTTTCCCATACGGTGAAGCACTTTCCCATACGGTGAAGCACTTTCCCATACGGTGAAGCACTTTCCCATACGGTGAAGCACTTTCCCATACGGTGAAGCACTTTCCCATACGGTGAAGCACTTTCCCATACGGTGAAGCACTTTCCCATACGGTGAAGCACTTTCCCATACGGTGAAGCACTTTCCCATACGGTGAAGCACTTTCCCATACGGTGAAGCACTTTCCCATACGGTGAAGCACTTTCCCATACGGTGAAGCACTTTCCCATACGGTGAAGCACTTTCCCATACGGTGAAGCACTTTCCCATACGGTGAAGCACTTTGCCATACGGTGAAGCACTTTCCCATACGGTGAAGCACTTTCCCATACGGTGAAGCACTTTCCCATACGGTGAAGCACTTTCCCATACGGTGAAGCACTTTCCCATACGGTGAAGCACTTTGCCATACGGTGAAGCACTTTCCCATACGGTGAAGCACTTTCCCATACGGTGAAGCACTTTCCCATACGGTGAAGCACTTTCCCATACGGTGAAGCACTTTCCCATACGGTGAAGCACTTTCCCATACGGTGAAGCACTTTCCCATACGGTGAAGCACTTTCCCATACGGTGAAGCACTTTCCCATACGGTGAAGCACTTTGCCATACGGTGAAGCACTTTCCCATACGGTGAAGCACTTTCCCATACGGTGAAGCACTTCCCCATACGGTGAAGCACTTTCCCATACGGTGAAGCACTTTCCCATACGGTGAAGCACTTTCCCATACGGTGAAGCACTTTCCCATACGGTGAAGCACTTTCCCATACGGTGAAGCACTTTCCCATACGGTGAAGCACTTTCCCATACGGTGAAGCACTTTCCCATACGGTGAAGCACTTTCCCATACGGTGAAGCACTTTCCCATACGGTGAAGCACTTTCCCATACGGTGAAGCACTTTCCCATACGGTGAAGCACTTTCCCATACGGTGAAGCACTTTGCCCTACGGTGAAGCACTTTCCCATACGGTGAAGCACTTTCCCATACGGTGAAGCACTTTCCCATACGGTGAAGCACTTTCCCATACGGTGAAGCACTTTCCCATACGGTGAAGCACTTTCCCATACGGTGAAGCACTTTCCCATACGGTGAAGCACTTTCCCATACGGTGAAGCACTTTCCCATACGGTGAAGCACTTTGCCATACGGTGAAGCACTTTGCCATACGGTGAAGCACTTTGCCATACGGTGAAGCACTTTCCCATACGGTGAAGCACTTTCCCATACGGTGAAGCACTTTCCCATACGGTGAAGCACTTTCCCCTACGGTGAAGCACTTTCCCATACGGTGAAGCACTTTCCCATGCGGAACAGCACTTTCCCATACGGTGAAGCACTTTCCCATACGGTGAAGCACTTTCCCATACGGTGAAGCACTTTCCCATACGGTGAAGCACTTTCCCATACGGTGAAGCACTTTCCCATACGGTGAAGCACTTTGCCCTACGGTGAAGCACTTTGCCCTACGGTGAAGCACTTTCCCATACGGTGAAGCACTTTCCCATACGGTGAAGCACTTTCCCATACGGTGAAGCACTTTCCCATACGGTGAAGCACTTTCCCATACGGTGAAGCACTTTCCCATACGGTGAAGCACTTTCCCATACGGTGAAGCACTTTGCCCTACGGTGAAGCACTTTGCCCTACGGTGAAGCACTTTCCCATACGGTGAAGCACTTTCCCATACGGTGAAGCACTTTCCCATACGGTGAAGCACTTTCCCCTACGGTGAAGCACTTTCCCATACGGTGAAGCACTTTCCCATACGGTGAAGCACTTTGCCCTACGGTGAAGCACTTTGCCCTACGGTGAAGCACTTTGCCCTACGGTGAAGCACTTTGCCCTACGGTGAAGCACTTTGCCCTACGGTGAAGCACCTTCCTATACGGTGAAGCACTTTCCCATACGGTGAAGCACTTTCCCATACGGTGAAGCACTTTCCCATACGGTGAAGCACTTTCCCATACGGTGAAGCACTTTGCCCTACGGTGAAGCACTTTGCCCTACGGTGAAGCACTTTGCCGCACGGTGAAGCACTTTGCCGCACGGTGAAGCACTTTGCCCTACGGTGAAGCACTTTGCCCTACGGTGAAGCACTTTGCCCTACGGTGAAGCACTTTGCCCTACGGTGAAGCACCTTCCTATACGGTGAAGCACTTTCCCATACGGTGAAGCACTTTCCCATACGGTGAAGCACTTTCCCATACGGTGAAGCACTTTCCCATACGGTGAAGCACTTTGCCTTACGGTGAAGCACTTTGCCCTACGGTGAAGCACTTTGCCGCACGGTGAAGCACTTTGCCGCACGGTGAAGCACTTTGCCGCACGGTGAAGCACTTTGCCGCACGGTGAAGCACTTTGCCGCACGGTGAAGCACTTTGCCGCACGGTGAAGCACTTTGCCGCACGGTGAAGCACTTTGCCGCACGGTGAAGCACTTTGCCGCACGGTGAAGCACTTTGCCGCACGGTGAAGCACTTTGCCGCACGGTGAAGCACTTTGCCGCACGGTGAAGCACTTTGCCGCACGGTGAAGCACTTTGCCGCACGGTGAAGCACTTTGCCGCACGGTGAAGCACTTTGCCGCACGGTGAAGCACTTTGCCGCACGGTGAAGCACTTTGCCGCACGGTGAAGCACTTTGCCGCACGGTGAAGCACTTTGCCGCACGGTGAAGCACTTTGCCGCACGGTGAAGCACTTTGCCGCACGGTGAAGCACTTTCCCGCACGGTGAAGCACTTTCCCGTACGGTGAAGCACTTTCCGTACGGTGAAGCACTTTTCCCTACGGTGAAGCACTTTCCCCATACGGTGAAGCACTTTCCCATACGGTGAAGCGCTTTGCCCTACGGTGAAGCGCTTTGCCCTACGGTGAAGCGCTTTGCCCTACGGTGAAGCGCTTTCCCATGCGGTGAAGCGCTTTGCCCTACGGTGAAGCGCTTTGCCCTACGGTGAAGCGCTTTGCCCTACGGTGAAGCGCTTTGCCCTACGGTGAAGCGCTTTGCCCTACGGTGAAGCGCTTTGCCCTACGGTGAAGCGCTTTGCCCTACGGTGAAGCGCTTTGCCCTACGGTGAAGCGCTTTGCCCTACGGTGAAGCGCTTTGCCCTACGGTGAAGCGCTTTGCCCTACGGTGAAGCGCTTTGCCCTACGGTGAAGCGCTTTGCCCGACGGTGAAGCGCTTTGCCCTACGGTGAAGCGCTTTGCCGTACGGTGAAGCGCTTTGCCGTACGGTGAAGCGCTTTGCCGTACGGTGAAGCGCTTTGCCCTACGGTGAAGCGCTTTGCCCTACGGTGAAGCGCTTTGCCCTACGGTGAAGCGCTTTCCCATACGGTGAAGCGCTTTCCCATACGGTGAAGCGCTTTCCCATACGGTGAAGCACTTCGCCCATACGGTAAAGCACTTCGCCCTACGGTACGGTGAAGCACTTTCCCATACGGTGAAGCACTTTGCCCTACGGTGAAGCACTTTGCCCTACGGTGAAGCACTTTGCCCTACGGTGAAGCACTTTGCCCTACGGTGAAGCACCTTCCTATACGGTGAAGCACTTTCCCATACGGTGAAGCACTTTCCCATACGGTGAAGCACTTTCCCATACGGTGAAGCACTTTCCCATACGGTGAAGCACTTTGCCTTACGGTGAAGCACTTTGCCCTACGGTGAAGCACTTTGCCGCACGGTGAAGCACTTTGCCGCACGGTGAAGCACTTTGCCGCACGGTGAAGCACTTTGCCGCACGGTGAAGCACTTTGCCGCACGGTGAAGCACTTTGCCGCACGGTGAAGCACTTTGCCGCACGGTGAAGCACTTTGCCGCACGGTGAAGCACTTTGCCGCACGGTGAAGCACTTTGCCGCACGGTGAAGCACTTTGCCGCACGGTGAAGCACTTTGCCGCACGGTGAAGCACTTTGCCGCACGGTGAAGCACTTTGCCGCACGGTGAAGCACTTTGCCGCACGGTGAAGCACTTTGCCGCACGGTGAAGCACTTTGCCGCACGGTGAAGCACTTTGCCGCACGGTGAAGCACTTTGCCGCACGGTGAAGCACTTTGCCGCACGGTGAAGCACTTTGCCGCACGGTGAAGCACTTTGCCGCACGGTGAAGCACTTTGCCGCACGGTGAAGCACTTTGCCGCACGGTGAAGCACTTTGCCGCACGGTGAAGCACTTTGCCGCACGGTGAAGCACTTTGCCGCACGGTGAAGCACTTTGCCGCACGGTGAAGCACTTTGCCGCACGGTGAAGCACTTTCCCGTACGGTGAAGCACTTTCCCGTACGGTGAAGCACTTTGCCCTACGGTGAAGCACTTTCCCCATACGGTGAAGCACTTTCCCATACGGTGAAGCGCTTTGCCCTACGGTGAAGCGCTTTGCCCTACGGTGAAGCGCTTTCCCATGCGGTGAAGCGCTTTGCCCTACGGTGAAGCGCTTTGCCCTACGGTGAAGCGCTTTGCCCTACGGTGAAGCGCTTTGCCCTACGGTGAAGCGCTTTGCCCTACGGTGAAGCGCTTTGCCCTACGGTGAAGCGCTTTGCCCTACGGTGAAGCGCTTTGCCCTACGGTGAAGCGCTTTGCCCGACGGTGAAGCGCTTTGCCATACGGTGAAGCGCTTTGCCATACGGTGAAGCGCTTTGCCATACGGTGAAGCGCTTTGCCATACGGTGAAGCGCTTTGCCATACGGTGAAGCGCTTTGCCCTACGGTGAAGCGCTTTGCCCTACGGTGAAGCGCTTTCCCATACGGTGAAGCGCTTTCCCATACGGTGAAGCACTTCGCCCATACGGTAAAGCACTTCGCCCTACGGTACGGTGAAGCACTTTCCCATACGGTGAAGCACTTTGCCCTACGGTGAAGCACTTTCCCATACGGTGAAGCACTTTCCCATACGGTGAAGCACTTTCCCATACGGTGAAGCACTTTCCCATACGGTGAAGCACTTTGCCATACGGTGAAGCACTTTCCCATACGGTGAAGCACTTTCCCATACGGTGAAGCACTTTCCCATACGGTGAAGCACTTTGCCCTACGGTGAAGCACTTTGCCCTACGGTGAAGCACTTTGCCCTACGGTGAAGCACTTTGCCCTACGGTGAAGCACTTTCCCATACGGTGAAGCACTTTCCCATACGGTGAAGCACTTTCCCATACGGTGAAGCACTTCGCCCATACGGTGAAGCACTTCGCCCATACGGTGAAGCACTTCGCCCATACGGTGAAGCACTTCGCCCTACGGTGAAGCACTTTCCCCTACGGTGAAGCACTTCCCCCTACGGTGAAGCACTTCGCCCTACGGTGAAGCACTTCGCCCTACGGTGAAGCACTTCGCCCTACGGTGAAGCACTTCGCCCTACGGTGAAGCACTTCGCCCTACGGTGAAGCACTTCGCCCTACGGTGAAGCACTTCGCCCTACGGTGAAGCACTTCGCCCTACGGTGGAGCACTTCGCCCTACGGTGAAGCACTTCGCCCGACGGTGAAGCACTTCGCCCGACGGTGAGGCACTTCGCCCGACGGTGAGGCACTTCGCCCGACGGTGAGGCACTTCGCCCTACGGTGAGGCACTTCGCCCTACGGTGAGGCACTTCGCCCTACGGTGAGGCACTTCCCCACACGGTGAGGCACTTCCCCACACGGTGAGGCACTTCCCCACACGGTGAGGCACTTCCCCACACGGTGAGGCACTTCCCCACACGGTGAAGCACTTTCCCACACGGTGCGCTTTCCCACACCGTAAAGTGCTTTCCCACACCGTAAAGTGCTTTCCCACACAGTAAAGTGCTTTCCCAATTTAAAACGAAAAAAGCAAATAAAACGAAGAATCGTTTGTTTATGTAGTCGGCACTTAATGTATATCTGCTGAATGGATGTCAGTGATTGGCTGAAATTATCGAAATAAGACAATTTTTTACATGAAATAAATTCGAATACAAAAATATTTTTCTGTTCTACAACATAAAATAGATAAGTATACGAAGTTTGAAAGTCTTTCGGTACCAAAAACACTACGTAAAACATTAATGAAAAATGTGGCCCCCGTTTTAAAAAAGATCCTATATATATATATATATATATATATATATATATATATATATATATATATATATATATACAATGATAATAATAAAGTGACAACAAAAGAATGAAACCTCAATATTAGGTAAATATAGCATTATTTATATATGTATATAGATAGGACAATCAGTAAGTTGTCATAATAGTGTTTGGAGTGTGGATATGTGTATACATATGAGTACGTACATGCACATATATGTTTGTGTGTGTATGCCCATATACATGTTTGTGTGAGTGTGTATGTATGTAGACATTATGAACACAGGAGGTGTTTCTTTCTTTTTTTTATAAATCTCCTTTTACAAAACCACTACATTATAGGGATGTCAAAAAACCGACACCGGCCCCTAAGTGATGGCCTTGAAAAATTCTGTTTTAGTCGAATGAATCGAATCCAGCACTTATTTTGGTCTGCTTTGCTGAACTGCTAGATTATAGGAGCATAAACACCAACACCAGTTATCAAGCAGTGATGGGAGACAGACACACAGACATGAGGAGACACACACACACATATATATATTCGATGGGCTTCTTTCAGTTTCCATCCACCAAAACCACTCACAAGGCTTTGGTCGGCTTGAGACTATAGCAGAAGACACTTGCTCAAGGTGGCACGCAGTGAGACTGAACCCAGAACCATGTGGTTGGGAAGCAAGCCTCTTACTACACATAATATATGACAAAGATGGTGGGATAGGCTGGAAGTATAAGGTAAGTGATGACGTATGAACGGTCAAGGGGCCTTGCAAGTAAGACAGACATGTGAGCAGAAGGACAACTAGTGCGTATGACTTTTGCTTTCGGGCTTTCGCTTGGGACAGACATGGTGACCCCGCAAGAGTTCAGGGAAATTGGCGTTAGGTTCTGGCCAGAGGTTAGGTCGGTGTATCCTAAGTGGACAGTATAAATGTTGCGAGAGGACCCATGTGACAGATGAACCAAGCTTTTTAGCCCATTTCACACACCTGCTTATACCCACTGATCCACTGACTTGTACGAGTTAAGGCAGCTGGTGTATATATATATATATATACAAACATATATGCTGTGTGTAGCATCGTGTGAAAGAGGGAGGCTAGTATATATTATATAAAAAAAACTTTAAGGCGCTGCTCCAGCATGGGTGCAGTCTAATGAATGAAACAAGTAAAAGAAAGAAAGGAACATGAGAAAAAAAAACCCATACATTTCGTACGTATACCTGCGGCTAAAGACACACAGCTAGCTTTACTGATTGAGTGTGACAAGGGACGGATTGATGTCTAGCAAGATATATTTAAACGAAGTCTATGAAAAGCATTCGACAATCCAGAATCGACCCACCCTCTCTGATCGAAGTAACCAAGTCTCGAAGGTAAATTCTTCCATTTATTGTGAGATGATGGGGGGTGGATTGGTTCGCAAAAGTTTTGCTTCGTCTCGACGTTTCCATGGAACCTTTGATTTCTTTGTAGGATGCCAAGAAGATTCCGTCCAGATTCTCTGTTGTCGGCTGAATTCCTGATTGTTGTTTCTAAGTTATTTGGGGATGTAAGGTCGGTGGAGTTGCCTCCCCTTGTCCGTCTCTGGTTTGTGTTCGATAAGCTTGGGTTCATTTCTGTGTATGTTTTTGCTTTATCTTCCTTCAGCAAGGGCTTATCCGATGCCTTTTCTACGATGAACTGTGTTTCGTAGTTAATAAACAAATTGCTTTGTCTTTGCCAGCCTTGTAGCGAGTTTGTTTCTTCAGCTTCACAAGTTGTTTGCCACAGTTTAAAGACACTTTCCAAGCGTTGACCATCTCAATGTTTCTTTAATTCGTTGTAGATTTCCTCATCTATGTTCTTCAATTTTTCTTCATTGCTCAGCGCTCTAAGCTTAAGCAGTTCTATTTCTGTCTTCATGTTTTCCAAGTGTTAGTTTCTCCCATAATTGTCTTTGTTGGTCCTGTTCGTTTGGAATACGTTTAATTTGGAGTTTATGAGGCAGAATTTAACCAGTGTTCATAAATTTCTGCCTTGTGCTTGTTTTTGATGATGTTCCAGAAAGTAACCTTTCTGGCTTTAAGTTTTTCATTCTATATGTGTATAATGCGGTTTTTAATTGATAGTGGAGGGGGATGGGCTTCTATCTTGTGTATCATCTTTAGGTGGATTTTCATTTAAGCAATTATTATGTGGTAAAGAATGAAGAGTGGTGCATAATTTGGACAAATGTTGATTGAGCTGTTGCAGGGATTGTTCTTTCTCTTCTTTTCCTCTTGTGTGGAGCGAGTGAGTTCATCAGTGTTGCTAATCAAAAGTCTCAAATTCGTGTTCATCTCTCTCAGTTCCTTAAGAGTCTCTTCGTCTCAAGAAGATTAAGTTTGTCCAAAGACACCTGGAAAAGGTTTAGTTTTTGAAAGCATTATATTTCGGTTGCCTACTTCCATGAGAGTTACCTTGTCTGTTGGAATACATTTTTAGATTACTGGCGTGTACAATACATGCTCACACATGTATGTATGTATGTATATATATATATATATATATATATATATATATCATCATCATCATCATCATCATCGTTTAACGTCTGCTTTCCATGCTAGCATGGGTTGGACGATTTGACTGAGGACTGGTGAAACCGGATGGCAACACCAGGCTCCAGCCTGATTTGGCAGAGTTTCTACAGCTGGATGCCCTTCCTAACGCCAACCACTCAGAGAGTGTAGTGGGTGCTTTTACGTGTCACCCGCACGAAAACGGCCACGCTCGAAATGGTGTCTTTTATGTGCCACCCGCACAAGCCAGTCCAGGGGCACTGGCAACGATCTCGCTCGAAAATCCTACAGGAGCCAGTCAGGCGGTACTGGCAACGGCCACGCTCAAAATGGTGCATCTCATGTGCCACCCGCACAAGAACCAGTCCAGGGGCACTGGCAACGATCTTACTTGGCTTGCCGGGTCTTCTCACGCACAGCACATTTCCAAAGGTCTCGGTCCGTAGTCATCGCCTCGGTGAGGCCCAATGTACGAAGGTCTTGCCTCACCACCTCAGCCCAGGTCTTCCTGGGCCTACCTCTTCCACGGGTTCCCTCAACTGTTAGGGTGTGGCACTTTTTCACGCAGCTATCCTCCTCCATTCTCACCACATGTCCATACCAGCGCAATCGTCTCTCTTGCACGCCACAACTGATGCTTCTAATGTTCAGCTTTTCTCTCAAGATACTTACACTCTGACGGGTATTCACATTGACATTACACATCCAACGGAGCATACTGGCTTCATTCCTTGCGAGCTTACGTATGTCCTCAGCAGTTACAGCCCATGTTTCACTGCCATGTAGCATGGTTGTTCGTACGCATGCGTCATACAGTCTGCCTTTTACTCTGAGTGAGAGTCCCTTTGTCGCCAGCAGGGGTAAGAGCTCTCTAAACTTTGCCCAGGCTATTCTTATTCTAGCAGCTACACTTTCAGCGCACCCACCCCCACTACTAACTTGGTCGCCCAGATAGCGGAAGCTATCGACTACCTCTAGTTTTTCACCCTGGAATGAGATAGAAGTTGTTTCCTGTTTGTTTGCAGTCTTTATTGCACCTGAACATCTGCCACAAACAAAAACTAACTTGCTAGTTAACCTGCCTTTGATGTTGCTGCACCTCTTATGTGTCCATAGCTTGCACCGGGTACATCTTATAGAGTTACTACCTACTCCTTTTCTACATACTGAGCAGGGCCATCTACCTGAAGGGGTTTGTGTTTTATCTACCTTCCTACTTATTAGGCCCTTCAATTCTAGACCTTGCTTCCACACCTGAAACTTCTCCTCTAGTTCTGATAGTGACTCCGCAATTAGGGCAAGGTCATCAGCATAGAGGAGCTCCCAGGGGCAACCTGTCTTGAACTCCTCTGTGATTGCCTGGAGGACTATGGTAAATAATAGGGGGCTGAGGACGGAACCTTGGTGGACCCCTACCTCTACCCGGAATTCATTGCTGTACTCATTTCCAACCCTCACCTTACTGGCAGCATCTCTGTACATGGCTCGCACAGCTCTCACTAACCATTCTTCTATCCCAAGTTTCCTCATTGACCACCAGATAAGGGATCGGGGGACCCTGTCAAAGGCTTTCTCCATGTTAACGAAAGCCAGGTACAGAGGTTTATCCTTAGCTAGGTATTTCTCCTGCAACTGTCTCACTAGAAATAAGGCATCAGTAGTGCTTTTACCTGGCACGAACCCAAACTGCATCTCATTTAATTGATTCGCTCCCTAATTAGTTGGGCTATGACCCTCTCTGTAACTTTCATAACCTGATCTAACAGCTTGATGCCTCTGTAATTATTTGTTTCTAAAGCGTCCCCTTTACCTTTGTAGCAGTTGACTATGATGCTGCTACACCAGTCATTGGGTATGACTCCTTCGTGTATCACCTGGTTCGTAATACGGGTGACTAGGCTATAGCCAACACTGCCAGATATTTTGAGCATCTCTGCAGTGATTCCTGATGGGCCGGGGGCTTTCCCGGTCTTCATACTCTTAATTGCTTTATCTACCCTGGTACTATCAACTCGGATAGCTGGTCCCTCTATTGGGTCGACATACGGCAGGCTCTCTTTCTCCCATTCATTCTCTTTATTAAGCAATCTATTGTAGTGGCATCTCCAGACCTCTTTCTTTGCAGCCTCATTTAGTGCAAGCGTACCATCATCCATGCGAACACATTTCTCTCCTACAACATCACTATTCTCTCTCCTACACTGTCTTGCAACACGAAATACCTCGAGTCTTTGGTCCTCACGGCGCAGAACATTGGCAAATCTTTCCTTATCTGCTTCCCCTCTGGCTAAATAAACCTGTCGCCTAGCCTCCCTTCTGGCACATTGGTACAATTCCCTGCTACCACCGTTCTTCCAGTCCTTCCAAGCCTGTTTCTTTTGTCTAATAGCCCTGTCTACCTCCTTGTTCCACCACCACGTTACTCTGGGTTGGGAGGGGACCTTACACCACCCACAAATCTGGTCGGTGGCTTTCAACAGGTTGTCCCGCAGAAATCTCCAATTGTCTTCCACGTTGTATGATGCTTTTTAGCCCATTTCACACACCTGCTGTAAAGCGGTTGGCATTTGGAAGGGCATCCAGCTGTAGAAACCTTGCCAAATCAATTTGAGCGTGGTGCAGCCTCTTAGCTTGCCAGTCCTCAGTCAAACCGTCCATGGGAAGCAGAATTAAATGATGATGCTTTATTCACAATTTTATAAACTTCTCTCTCACGCTTCCCCTCTTTTTCTCTCTTGTTCTTCACTTTTCCCTTCAACCAATCACATGAAGAAGGCATTACAGTCAGACGAAATAACTAAGGAATAAGACTGAGTTAAAAAGAATTCCACGTTTCACTCGCAGCCTCCCCGACTTCAGCCAATCACATGACAGCCTCACGAATGGGCTGAGTAACGGAGGAAGAAGCAGAATTATTATAAGATTGAATTTTCGTTACCAACCCGGCTGAAACTGGCTCTGGCTCCAACTACAAATGTTGTGTTGTTTTTAGAAGTTCTCAATTAAAATCTCCCACCATACCTTAGTCACGTTCTGTTCCTAAAACTGGCTGAATGATAACTGAGTTATTCAACACAGAGCATCTCGAAATAAATGCACCACTGGGAATGATGTATATTGGCTAATACTGGGTTGGGTACACAAGAAAGTTTTAATATAGAGTTGCACATATTAGTGGATGATCAGTTTGTAATTCTGGATCATTTCCTTGTATCCAGAATAATGTGGCTCCTGGCCTTGCCCGGTTCCATGGTGGTAATGTAAAAAGCATCCTGAAAACTATTTATTTATTTACTTATATATTTATTCATTTATTTATTTATGTATTTATTAATTTATATATATATTTTTTTTATTTATCTATATTTTTATTTATTTATTTATTTATATATATATATATATATTTATTTATATGGTGTGGCTCCTGGCCTTGCCCAGTTGCTCCCAAGATGTCCAGCCGATGCCAGCAGACAAAATGGATGGTAAATGAGGATAGAATTTATCTATTTTGTATTGTTATTTTGTCTTTTTCGGGATTTGTGGTTTTATTGTCTAATCTTTTTTTCTTTTTTTTTTTTTTTCTTTGTCTTTGCAGCTTTTCCACATAGATGTTGGTATCATCATCATCATCATCATCGTTTAACGTCCGCTTTCCATGCTAGCATGGGTTGGACGATTTGACTGAGGACTGGTGAAACCGGATGGCAACACCAGGCTCCAGTCTGATTTGGCAGAGTTTCTACAGCTGGATGCCCTTCCTAACGCCAACCACTCAGAGAGTGTAGTGGGTGCTTTTACGTGTCACCTGCACGAAAACGGCCACGCTCGAAATGGTGTCTTTTATGTACCACCCGCACAAGCCAGTCCAGGGGCACTGGCAACGATCTCGCTCGAAAATCCTACAGGAGCCAGTCAGGCGGTACTGGCAACGGCCACGCTCAAAATGGTGCATCTCATGTGCCACCCGCACAAGAACCAGTCCAGGGGCACTGGCAACGATCTTACTTGGCTTGCCGGGTCTTCTCACGCACAGCCCATTTCCAAAGGTCTCGGTCCGTAGTCATCGCCTCGGTGAGGCCCAATGTACGAAGGTCTTGCCTCACCACCTCAGCCCAGGTCTTCCTGGGCCTACCTCTTCCACGGGTTCCCTCAACTGTTAGGGTGTGGCACTTTTTCACGCAGCTATCCTCCTCCATTCTCACCACATGTCCATACCAGCGCAATCGTCTCTCTTGCACGCCACAACTGATGCTTCTAATGTTCAGCTTTTCTCTCAAGATACTTACACTCTGACGGGTATTCACATTGACATTACACATCCAACGGAGCATACTGGCTTCATTCCTTGCGAGCTTACGTATGTCCTCAGCAGTTACAGCCCATGTTTCACTGCCATGTAGCATGGTTGTTCGTACGCATGCGTCATACAGTCTGCCTTTTACTCTGAGTGAGAGTCCCTTTGTCGCCAGCAGGGGTAAGAGCTCTCTAAACTTTGCCCAGGCTATTCTTATTCTAGCAGCTACACTTTCAGCGCACCCACCCCCACTACTAACTTGGTCGCCCAGATAGCGGAAGCTATCGACTACCTCTAGTTTTTCACCCTGGAATGAGATAGAAGTTGTTTCCTGTTTGTTTGCAGTCTTTATTGCACCTGAACATCTGCCACAAACAAAAACTAACTTGCTAGTTAACCTGCCTTTGATGTTGCTGCACCTCTTATGTGTCCATAGCTTGCACCGGGTACATCTTATAGAGTTACTACCTACTCCTTTTCTACATACTGAGCAGGGCCATCTACCTGAAGGGGTTTGTGTTTTATCTACCTTCCTACTTATTAGGCCCTTCAATTCTAGACCTTGCTTCCACACCTGAAACTTCTCCTCTAGTTCTGATAGTGACTCCGCAATTAGGGCAAGGTCATCAGCATAGAGGAGCTCCCAGGGGCAACCTGTCTTGAACTCCTCTGTGATTGCCTGGAGGACTATGGTAAATAATAGGGGGCTGAGGACGGAACCTTGGTGGACCCCTACCTCTACCCGGAATTCATTGCTGTACTCATTTCCAACCCTCACCTTACTGGCAGCATCTCTGTACATGGCTCGCACAGCTCTCACTAACCATTCTTCTATCCCAAGTTTCCTCATTGACCACCAGATAAGGGATCGGGGGACCCTGTCAAAGGCTTTCTCCATGTCAACGAAAGCCAGGTACAGAGGTTTATCCTTAGCTAGGTATTTCTCTTGCAACTGTCTCACTAGAAATAAGGCATCAGTAGTGCTTTTACCTGGCACGAACCCAAACTGCATCTCATCTAAATTGATTCGCTCCCTAATTAGTTGGGCTATGACCCTCTCTGTAACTTTCATAACCTGATCTAACAGCTTGATGCCTCTGTAATTATTTGTATCTAAAGCGTCCCCTTTACCTTTGTAGCAGTTGACTATGATGCTGCTACACCAGTCATAGGGTATGACTCCTTCGTGTATCACCTGGTTCGTAATACGGGTGACTAGGCTATAGCCAACACTGCCAGATATTTTGAGCATCTCTGCAGTGATTCCTGATGGGCCGGGGGGGGGGGGGTATACATTACATAAATGTGTATGTGCGTGTGTGTGTACAACATGTCCATATACGCATGCATATATACACAGACTGAGAGAAGAAGAAGAGGAGAAGGGGAGTTAGCTGCCTGCTTATATTTGTACTGATGATGTTATTGAAATTACAATAATTATTATTCTTATTAATCTCCCTTCCAACATTCTTGCCTCCTGTTTTCATTTCTTCCTTATTCCTCCTCTTCCTCCCCATCATACCACAACCTCTGACCCCTTGCTGCTTCTCCTTAACCATTTATAGACACGCTCGTGCACATAGACGTCATCTGCCAAATTTCTTTTCTGCTGTGGTGGCGGCAGTGCTGGTGTTGTCCTTTTCTCTCACTATCAGCTTAGTGTAATAATATTTTTCCTTCATAAATGGTAGCTGACCGCACCATACAGTAAGGTTTTAGCAAAGTTGTATTGGAATAATGGGGCTGGGGAGCGGGACATCTTTAAAAATGTGTGTGTGCATGCGTCTTTCTGTAAAAATATATACAAGTTGGGGGGGCCAAAGGTCATGTGCCAAGATTAAGACTCTAATATCTCTATTGCACATTTCAAAAACAACCCATTTATATTTAATTAGAAAGCAAAACAAATTAGCAAATGTCTGTAGCTTTTATTCTTCGTTGCATGAGGAATATCAACTCCCTGTGACAATGTGTGCACAAATTTCTTTGGACTTTTTTTCTTTTTAAAGCCTCTTTCTGACAGAGACATCTCGGTGGTGAGGGGTCCACTTTGCTATGTGTTGGGCACACCGTATTGCATGAACTTCTCGAACAAATTGACCGGCCGTTGTATGCGATGTTGCTTTTTCTCACGATGCTTTTGGTTGGAGATGTCCACAACTGTTCTGTTCTGTTTTGTTGCACCATCGCAACCAGACTGAAAAACAAGTCCAATGTGCTCCGGAATTGTCAAAGACGTGTTTCAGTTTTTCTAAAATGGAGTGAAATAAAATAATAATAATAATGATTTCTTGTTACTCTTATCAAACTCATTGGGCCCCAGGTTAAGCTAAACTCTCCTTATTCTCCCCACCAAAGTGAGGGAGTTTGTGTGTGCTCAATGTTTTCCCATTAGATAGTCTGGTAGGTCTGTTGTCCCTTCATTTAGTTCCTTAGCCATCATAACTGCCCCCGTTTCTCTCTCTCTCTCTCTGCCTCTTCAGTATGTATGTGTTGGGGGAGTCTGTAATGTCGTCATGGTTACTGTTTTTTTTTTTTCGTTTGTTTTTTCACCACCACAGCTTTACTATTAACAATATTTCAGTCGCATTTTTAAATCTGATAATTTCAGGGCAGGAAACTCATGATTGTCACCTCATCCCTCCCTCCCTATTTCTAATATCTTTCTAAATTCTGTTGCTACAACTACTTTGACGACCACCACCACCACCCACAAGTACTGCTACTACTACTGTCATGTCTCTGAATCGGCAGAGCGTCAGACAAAAGGTGCTTTATGGGTAGGTAAGTCTGTTTCCCTTGCTAGCTTTGAATCTGTCAAAATACAGGATGGGCCCAAAGTCACACACTGAGACCCCCCTCTCCCCCATATTTCAAAAACAGCACTTTATGGTTAATTACAACACAAAACTAATTAGGAAATGTCAACATCCTGATTACAAGGGTTCGAAACATTCACCATTTGCAGATTTTTTTATTGTTTGTTGTACAAGGAACAGAATTTCCTGCAGAGATCTTTGCACAGGTAGGGGAGGGGGCAACCATTGGTATTTGTCCTGCACACTGCATGTTGCATGGACTCTTTGCACTAATCAGGCACAGGCTGTGTGGTAAAGAAGCTTGCTTTCCAACCACATGGTTCCTGGTTCAGTCCCACTGTGTGGCACTTTAAATAAGTGTCCACTAAGCCTCGGGCCAACCAAAGCCTTGCGAGTGGATTTGGTTGACAGAAACTGAAAGAAGCCCGTCGTGTGTATATATATATATATATATGTGTGTATGTACATGTGAGTGTATCTGTCTGTCCCTGCCACCATTGTTTGATAGCCGATGGTGTGTTTACGTCCCCCGTAACTTAGCAGTTTGGCAAAAGAGATAGAATAAGTACTAGGCTTAGAAAAAATAATTCCTAGAGTCAATTTGTTCGACTGAGAGGCAGTGCTCCAGCATGGCTGCAGTCATGTGACTGAAACAAATAAAACAATAATCGACCAACAGTGTTTCAATGTTACACAAAATAATAATGATGATTAATAGTAGTATAAGATGTTATATTTTCGTGTGTGACTTTTGGCCCACCCTGTACCCAGAAATATGACCACCACCACAAAAAATAATATTTTTTTTTGCTATTGAAGTATCGAACGGGGTAGACAACTCTAGATATGTTTTGCTCTTATTTGACCTCCGTGAATTACAGCTTGTTTTTGCCAGATGGTAAGATGCATCTGTATACACACACATATACATACATGCTGCTGCATGCAGATAGAGAGATTTGTAAGCCTAATACTTATTCTCTTTTGCCGAAACCACTAAGTTACGGGGACGTAAACACACCAGCATCGATTGTCAAGCGATGGTGGGGGGACAAACACAGACACACAAACACACCTACATATTTTGAGGGAGGGGACTAGTCGATTATGTTGACCCCCTAGCGTTTTAATTACCCTAACCCTTATAGGTTGAAAGGAACAGTCGACATCGGCGGAATTTGAACTCAGAACGTAAAGACGGACTGAACACCGTTAAGCACTTTCTCCGGCGTGCTAACGATTCTGCCTTTAAAAATAATAATAATGTTCGTAATCCTTTCAATTATACGCATGGGCGGGGGCAGTTAATTACATTGACCCCTCAATGTTCGTCTTTTAATTAATAATCGGTCCCAGAAGGATCTTAGAAGCTAAAACACATTCGTCCAGCGAAATAAAGATTCTGATCGCAGAGAAACAAAGGGAAGTAACTCGGAGAAGCCAGAGTAAAATAGAGACGTTACAGATAGATGGCGCTGGTGTTTGTTGTTGGTTTGTCATAGCAATGGCGGTGAAGATGGCGGTAGGAACTCGTTAAAATTACTCTTTTCCTTGTTTCAGTCCTTTTGACTGCGTCCAAGCTGGAGCACCGCCTTTATAGTCGGTCAAATCGACCGCAGGACTTACTCTTTGTAAGCCTGGTACTTATTCTATCGGTCTCTTTTGCCGAAACCGCTAATTTACGTTGACGTAAACACACCAGCATCGGTTGTCAAGCGATGTTGGGAGGTGGGGACAAACAGACACACAAACATACATATATACAACGGGCTTCTTTCAGTTTCCGCCTACCAAATCCACTCCTTACGGTCTTTATTTCTTTCTCTGTCTTATTTCTGTGACCGGTTTCAGTCAGTATTTGTATCCGCCATCACTTGTTTACAACCCCAGGACCAGACATTTTATTTTCTTTTCGATAATTTATTAAGTTTGATTCGTTCGACGAAAACCGTTCACAGGGAACACGTCTGTGGAATACACAGCCACTTAAACATTAATTTCACCGTGCCCCAGTCCACTTACCTGGCAAAAATCACTTACACCTGTAATTCAAAGGGACCGGCCTTGTCACATTGTATTTCTTTGTAAATTACGTGAAGAAGACGTGTCTGCGGAGTACTGAGCCACTTGCATGCTAATTTTCTGTTGATTGAATTGTAATCGATATGTCACTTTCGCTTCATACTGTTTTATTGACCTTGAAAAATAAAGCTGACAAATATATACACATACATTACTAGATTCATAATATATACACACAAGCACATACATTACTAGATTCATAATATATACATACAAGCACATACATTACTAGATTCATAATATATACACATACATACATTACTCGATTCATAATATATACACACACACACACACACACAATACTAGATTCATAATATATACACATACATACATTACTCGATTCATAATATATACACACACACATTACTCCATTCATAATACACACACACCTTACTAGACATATATTACGCTATTCATAATATATACACATACATTACTCGATTCATAACATATACACATACATTACTCGATTCATAATATATACACATACAAACATTACTTGATTCATAATATATACACACACATTACTCGATTCATAATATATACACATACATAGATCACTAGGTTCATAATATACACACATTACTACTTGATTCATAATATATACACATACATTACTAGACATTGTAGACACTAAATTATCATACTTAAATGTTGTAGAAACTAAATATATAGAATATAATCATATTTAGACATTGTAGACACTAAATTATCATACTTAAATGTTGTAGAGACTAAATATATAGAAAGTAATCATATCTAAACATTGTAGACACTAAATTATCATACTTAAATGTTGTAGAAACTAAATATATTGAATGTAATCATATTTAGACATTGTAGACACTAAATTATCATACTTAAATATTGTAGAAACTAAATATATAGAATGTAATCATATTTAAACATTGTAGACACTAAATTATCATACTTGAATGTTGTAGAAACTAAATATATAGAATGTAATCATATTTAAACATTGTAGACACTAAATTATCATACTTGAATGTTGTACAAACTAAATATATAGAATGTAATCATATTTAAACATTGTAGACACTAAATTATCATACTTGAATGTTGTAGAAACTAAATATATAGAATGTAATCATATTTAGACATTGTAGACACTAAATTATCATACTTGAATGTTGTACAAACTAAATATATAGAATGTAATCATATTTAAACATTGTAGACACTAAATTATCATACTTGAATGTTGTGCAAACTAAATATATAGAATGTAATCATATTTAAACATTGTAGACACTAAATTATCATACTTGAATGTTGTAGAAACTAAATATATAGAATGTAATCATATTTAAACATTGTAGACACTAAATTATCATACTTGAATGTTGTAGAAACTAAATATATAGAATGTAATCATATTTAAACATTGTAGACACTAAATTATCATACTTGAATGTTGTAGAAACTAAATATATAGAATGTAATCATATTTAAACATTGTAGACACTAAATTATCATACTTGAATGTTGTAGAAACTAAATATATAGAATGTAATCATATTTAAACATTGTAGACACTAAATTATCATACTTGAATGTTGTAGAAACTAAATATATAGAATGTAATCATATTTAAACATTGTAGACACTAAATTATCATACTTGAATGTTGTAGAAACTAAATATATAGAATGTAATCATATTTAAACATTGTAGACACTAAATTATCATACTTGAATGTTGTACAAACTAAATATATAGAATGTAATCATATTTAAACATTGTAGACACTAAATTATCATACTTGAATGTTGTACAAACTAAATATATAGAATGTAATCATATTTAAACATTGTAGACACTAAATTATCATACTTGAATGTTGTACAAACTAAATATATAGAATGTAATCATATTTAAACATTGTAGACACTAAATTATCATACTTGAATGTTGTACAAACTAAATATATAGAATGTAATCATATTTAAACATTGTAGACACTAAATTATCATACTTGAATGTTGTAGAAACTAAATATATAGAATGTAATCATATTTAAACATTGTAGACACTAAATTATCATACTTGAATGTTGTAGAAACTAAATATATAGAATGTAATCATATTTAAACATTGTAGACACTAAATTGTCATACTTGAATGTTGTAGAAACTAAATATATAGAATGTAATCATATTTAAACATTGTAGACACTAAATTATCATACTTGAATGTTGTACAAACTAAATATATAGAATGTAATCATATTTAAACATTGTAGACACTAAATTATCATACTTGAATGTTGTAGAAACTAAATATATAGAATGTAATCATATTTAAACATTGTAGACACTAAATTATCATACTTGAATGTTGTAGAAACTAAATATATAGAATGTAATCATATTTAAACATTGTAGACACTAAATTATCATACTTGAATGTTGTACAAACTTAATATATAGAATGTAATCATATTTAAACATTGTAGACACTAAATTATCATACTTGAATGTTGTACAAACTAAATATATAGAATGTAATCATATTTAAACATTGTAGACACTAAATTATCATACTTGAATGTTGTACAAACTAAATATATAGAATGTAATCATATTTAAACATTGTAGACACTAAATTATCATACTTGAATGTTGTAGAAACTAAATATATAGAATGTAATCATATTTAAACATTGTAGACACTAAATTATCATACTTGAATGTTGTAGAAACTAAATATATAGAATGTAATCATATTTAAACATTGTAGACACTAAATTATCATACTTGAATGTTGTACAAACTTAATATATAGAATGTAATCATATTTAAACATTGTAGACACTAAATTATCATACTTGAATGTTGTACAAACTAAATATATAGAATGTAATCATATTTAAACATTGTAGACACTAAATTATCATACTTGAATGTTGTACAAACTAAATATATAGAATGTAATCATATTTAAACATTGTAGACACTAAATTATCATACTTGAATGTTGTAGAAACTAAATATATAGAATGTAATCATATTTAAACATTGTAGACACTAAATTATCATACTTGAATGTTGTACAAACTAAATATATAGAATGTAATCATATTTAAACATTGTAGACACTAAATTATCATACTTGAATGTTGTACAAACTAAATATATAGAATGTAATCATATTTAAACATTGTAGACACTAAATTATCATACTTGAATGTTGTAGAAACTAAAATCATATTTAAACATTGTAAACACTAAATTATCATACTTGAATGTTGTAGAAACTAAATATATAGAATGTAATCATATTTAAACATTGTAGACACTAAATTATCATACTTGAATGTTGTACAAACTAAATATATTGAATGTAATCATATTTAAACATTGTAGACACTAAATTATCATACTTGAATGTTGTAGAAACTAAATATATAGAATGTAATCATATTTAAACATTGTAGACACTAAATTATCATACTTGAATGTTGTAGAAACTAAATATATAGAATGTAATCATATTTAAACATTGTAGACACTAAATTATCATACTTGAATGTTGTAGAAACTAAATATATAGAATGTAATCATATTTAAACATTGTAGACACTAAATTATCATACTTGAATGTTGTAGAAACTAAATATATAGAATGTAATCATATTTAAACATTGTAGACACTAAATTATCATACTTGAATGTTGTACAAACTAAATATATAGAATGTAATCATATTTAAACATTGTAGACACTAAATTATCATACTTGAATGTTGTACAAACTAAATATATAGAATGTAATCATATTTAAACATTGTAAACACTAAATTATCATACTTGAATGTTGTAGAAACTAAATATATAGAATGTAATCATAGTTAAACATTGTAGACACTAAATTATCATACTTGAATGTTGTACAAACTAAATATATAGAATGTAATCATATTTAAACATTGTAGACACTAAATTATCATACTTAAATGTTGTACAAACTAAATATATAGAATGTAATCATATTTAAACATTGTAGACACTAAATTATCATACTTAAATGTTGTACAAACTAAATATATAGAATGTAATCATATTTAAACATTGTAGACACTAAATTATCATACTTAAATGTTGTACAAACTAAATATATAGAATGTAATCATATCTAAACATTGTAGACACTAAATTATCATACTTAAATGTTGTACAAACTAAATATATAGAAAGTAATCATATCTAAACATTGTAGACACTAAATTATCATACTTGAATGTTGTAGAAACTAAATTATCATACTTAAATGATGTATATATATATATATATATATATATATATATATATATATCATATAGGAGTGGCTGTGTGGTAAGAAGCTTGCTTTCCAACCTCATGCTTCCAGGTTCAGTCCCACTGCATGGCACCTTGGGCATGAGTCTTCTGCTATAGCCTTAAGCCGACCAAAGCCTTTGTGAGTGGATTTGGTTGATGGAAACTGAATGAAGCCTGTTGTGTATGTATATATATATATATATATATATGCGTGTCTGTTTGTCCCTCCACCATCGCTTGACAACCGATGCTGGTGTGTTTGCATCCCCGTAACTTAGCGTTTCGGCAAAAGAGACTGATAGAACAAGTACTAGGCTTACAAAGAATAAGTCCTGGGGTCGCTTCGTTCAACTAAAGGCGCTGCTCCAGCAGGGCCACAGTCTAATGAACCAAAACAAATAAAAGATAATATGGTCACAATGAATTGTCTTATGATGAATTTCTCTTCTGGCAAATTTTTCCAGACAGGGGAAGGGAGACATATTAGGGTCTCCCCTGCTGTCCCTTATTCCCACCACCACCTGTCACTTTTATTTATTTGTAAAAAGTACTTTTTTGGGTTTTTTTTTTTTTTTGCTTCTCATTTTTCTTTTCAGTTTCAGTAAAGGAGTCGCCCCACTCCTTGATGGGTTGTCTCCTCAGTCGTCATCATCATCATCAGATGAAGAATCGTTTCCATTGGAAGTAAACCCCATTGGGGCCAGAGGAGAAAAATGAACCTCGTCCCCCCAGAATACGATGAAATACAACATGACAATCAAATGGTAAGTCAAAAATTTATTGAGAAAAAAATTGTTTGAAAAAAAAATGGATATAATTGTAAATAGACAATAAACGATGAAATTAATTGTAAAGACATAACCACCCTGCAGTGGGGCCAGGGTGGACGTCTCATCCTCATTTGTATAAATTCATTTTTCATATGTTATATGTCCCCACATACTTTGTTTGTCCCCTCTTTGTGGCCCCTTGTGGTTAATAAAAAAGCACAGTGCATTCTGTCAACACCCCAAATGTAAAATTCTTCCCTGAAGACAGAGGCTGGTGTTACCCAATGATGGAATCAAGTTACAATCATTATTTTGGACCACCAAGCCCCTCCTCCACAAACAACTGCTGGATTCTCAAAGCTCTTAGTCAACCCCTTTAATTCCTGATACCATTTATATTCTGTGTAAGTCGGACCTTTTTATCTGCATACATGTGTATATTTTTTGTATACCAACATGTCTAACTTGCTTCTCCTTACATTTACTCCTCTTCCTGCTCAAGTTGAAATCTCTTGAACACTATGAAGTGTATTCTATGTTGAGACTACCTGTCTCTAATCTATAAACTACATACATATGTATAGGTGCAGGAGTGGCTGTGTGGTACTTAGCCTGCTGACCAACCACATGGTCCTGGGTTCAGTCCCACTGCATGCCACCTTGGGCAAGTGTCTTCTACTATAGCCCTCGGCCAACCAAAGCCTGGTGAGTGGATTTGGTTGACGGACACTGAAAAAAGCCTGTGGAGTTTGTATGTGTATATATATATATATATATATATATATGGCGGTGAAGATGGCGGTAGGAACTCGTTAAAATTACTCTTTTCCTTGTTTCAGTCCTTTTGACTGCGTCCAAGCTGGAGCACCGCCTTTATAGTCGGTCAAATCGACCGCAGGACTTACTCTTTGTAAGCCTGGTACTTATTCTATCGGTCTCTTTTGCCGAAACCGCTAATTTACGTTGACGTAAACACACCAGCATCGGTTGTCAAGCGATGTTGGGAGGTGGGGACAAACAGACACACAAACATATACACACACATACATATATACAACGGGCTTCTTTCAGTTTCCGCCTACCAAATCCACTCCTTACGGTCTTTATTTCTTTCTCTGTCTTATTTCTGTGACCGGTTTCAGTCAGTATTTGTATCCGCCATCACTTGTTTACAACCCCAGGACCAGACATTTTATTTTCTTTTCGATAATTTATTAAGTTTGATTCGTTCGACGAAAACCGTTCACAGGGAACACGTCTGTGGAATGCACAGCCACTTAAACATTAATTTCACCGTGCCCCAGTCCACTTACCTGGCAAAAATCACTTACACCTGTAATTCAAAGGGACCGGCCTTGTCACATTGTATTTCTTTGTAAATTACGTGAAGAAGACGTGTCTGCGGAGTACTGAGCCACTTGCATGCTAATTTTCTGTTGATTGAATTGTAATCGATATGTCACTTTCGCTTCATACTGTTTTATTGACCTTGAAAAATAAAGCTGACAAATATATACACATACATACATTACTAGATTCATAATATATACACACAAGTACATACATTACTCGATTCATAATATATACACATACATACATTACTCCATTCATAATACACATACACCTTACTAGATTCATAATATACATACACTACTAGATTCATAATATATACACACACACTCTCACTACTAGATTTATAATATATACACACAAGCATATACATTACTCGATTCATAATATTTACACACACACACACACACATTACTAGATTCATAATATATACACACAAGCACATACATTACTAGATTCATAATATATACATACATAACTCGATTCATAATATATGCACACACGTTGCTCGATTCATAATATGTACACACACCTTACTAGATTCATAATATATACACATACATACATTACTCGATTCATAATATATACACATACATACATTACTCCATTCATAATACACACACACCTTACTAGATTCATAATATATACACACACACTCTCACTACTAGATTTATAATATATACACACAAGCATATACATTACTCGATTCATAATATTTACACACACACACACACACATTACTAGATTCATAATATATACACACAAGCACATACATTACTCAATTCATAATATATACACATACATTACTCGATTCATAATATATACACACACACACACATTACTTGATTCATAATATATACACACACATTATTCGATTCATAATATATACACATACATTACTCGATTCATAATATATACACACAAGCACATACATTACTAGATTCATAATATATACATACATAACTCGATTCATAATATATGCACACACGTTACTCGATTCATAATATGTACACACACCTTACTAGATTCATAATATATACACATACATCCATTACTCCATTCATAACATATACACACACATTACTAGATTCATAATATATACACATACATACATTACTCGATTCATAATATATACACACACATAGATCACTAGGTTCATAATATACACACATACATTACTCGATTCATAATATATACACATATATTACGCTATTCATAATATACACACATACATTACTCGATTCATAATATATACACATATATTACGCTATTCATAATATATACACATACATTACTCGATTCATAATATATACACAGACATTATAGACACTAAATTATCATACTTAAATGTTGTAGAAACTTGAAAAATAAAGCTGACAAAGCCAGGATTCGAAATCACAAAGTAGATATAGTTTTATTTTATTTATCTCTTGACCACCAAACAGAATGGAAAATGCAGAGAGTTACCTCCCTTGAAACCAACGCCACAAGATCCAATTGTTCCCTAAGCATTTCCAAAATGTAATATTTATTTAGTTATCGTAATTAAAAATATTATTTAATTACCTGGAAATAATAATAAAAAATGTGTAGGAAACCCGGTGTCTTTCCGATAACCAGAAAATCGAAAAATACGGGAGGAGTATGTTTAAAAAACAAAAAAAATGACGCCATTATAAGGCCCCCCCCCTTAAAAATTTTTCCGGGTTTTGACACTTTAGCGACATCGGTTCCCCAGATTTTCTCCAGAAAATTTTCGAGATTTGATGTCGCTAAAGTGTCAAAACCCGGAAAAATTTTTAAGGGGGGGGGGGGGCCTATAAAATGACGGTTCTTTTTTTGTTTTTTAAACATACTCCTTCCGTATTTTTCGATTTTCTGGTTATCGGAAAGACACCGGGTTTCCTACACATTTTTTATTATTTTTATATTTATTTCCAGGTAATTAAATAATATTTTTCATTACGATAATTAAGTAAAGATTACATTTTGGAAATGCTTCGCTTGGGTCTTGTCGCGTTGGTTTCAAGGGAGGTAACTCTCTGCACTTTCCATTCTGTTTGGTGGTCAAGAGAAAAATAAAATAAAACTATATCTACGTTGTGATTTCGAATCCTGGCTTTGTCAGCTTTATTTTTCAAGTTTCTACAACATTTAAGTATGATAATTTAGTGTCTACAATGTCTAGTAATGTATGTGTATATATTATGAATCGAGTAATGTGTGTGTATATATTATGAATCAATGTATGTATGTGTATATATTATGAATCGAGTAATGTGTGTGTATATTATGAACCTAGTGATCTATGTGTGTGTATATATTATGAATCGAGTAAGGTGTGTGTACATATTATGAATCGAGTAACGTGTGTGCATATATTATGAATCGAGTTATGTATGTATATATTATGAATCTAGTAATGTATGTGCTTCTGTGTATATATTATGAATCTAGTAATGTATGTGTATATATTATGAATCGAGTAATGTATGTGTATATATTATGAATCGAATAATGTGTGTGTATATATTATGAATCAAGTAATGTGTGTGTGTATATATTATGAATCTAGTAATGTGTGTGTGTATATATTATGAATCGAGTAATGTGTGTGTGTGTATATATTATGAATCTAGTAAGGTGTGTGTATATATTATGAATGTAGTAATGTGTGTGTGTGTGTGTATATATTATGAATCTAGTAATGTGTGTGTGTGTATATATTATGAATCTAGTAAGGTGTATGTGTATTATGAATGGAGTAATGTATGTATGTGTATATATTATGAATCGAGTAATGTATGTATGTGTATATATTATGAATCGAGTAATGTATGTACTTGTGTGTATATATTATGAATCGAGTAATGTATGTACTTGTGTGTATATATTATGAATGGAGTAATGTATGTATGTGTATATATTATGAATCTAGTAGTGTGTGTGTGTGTATATATTATGAATCGAGTAATGTGTGTGTATATGTTATGAATGGAGTAATGGATGTATGTGTATATATTATGAATCGAGTAATGTATGTGTATATATTATGAATAGCGTAATATATGTGTATATATTATGAATCTAGTAAGGTGTGTGTGTATTATGAATGGAGTAATGTGTGTGCTTGTGTGTATATATTATGAATCGAGTAATGTATGTATGTGTATATATTATGAATCTAGTAATGTGTATGTATATATTATGAATCTAGTAAGGTGTGTGTATATATTATGAATCGAGTAATGTATGTGTATATATTATCAATCTAGTAGTGTGTATATATTATGAATCGAGTAATGTATGTATGTGTATATATTATCAATCTAGTAGTGTGTGTATATATTATGAATCGAGTAATGTGTGTGTACATATTATGAATCTAGTAAGGTGTGTATGTGTATATATTATGAATCTAGTAAGGTGTGTGTACATATTATGAATCGAGTAACGTGTGTGCATATATTATGAATCGAGTTATGTATGTATATATTATGAATCTAGTAATGTATGTGCTTCTGTGTATATATTATGAATCTAGTAATGTATGTGTATATATTATGAATCGAGTAATGTATGTGTATATATTATGAATCGAATAATGTGTGTGTATATATTATGAATCAAGTAATGTGTGTGTGTATATATTATGAAACGAGTAATGTGTGTGTGTGTATATATTATGAATCTAGTAAGGTGTGTGTATATATTATGAATGTAGTAATGTGTGTGTGTGTATATATTATGAATCTAGTAATGTGTGTGTGTGTATATATAATGAATCTAGTAGTGTATGTATATTATGAATCTAGTAAGGTGTGTGTGTATTATGAATGGAGTAATGTATGTATGTGTATATATTATGAATCTAGTAATGTGTGTGTATATATTATGAATCGAGTAATGTGTGTGTGTATATATTATGAATCTAGTAATGTGTGTGTACATATTATGAATCGAGTAATGTATGTATGTGTATATATTATGAATCGAGTAATGTATGTGCTTGTATGTATATATTATGAATCTAGTAATGTGTGTGCGTGTGTATATATATTATGAATCAAGTAATGTATGTATGTGTATATATTATCAATCTAGTAGTGTGTGTATATATTATGAATCGAGTAATGTATGTGTATATATTATGAATCTAGTAATGTATGTATGTGTATATATTATGAATCTAGTAAGGTGTGTGCATATATTATGAATCGAGTTATGTATGTGCTTGTGTGTATATATTATGAATCGAGTAATGTATGTATGTGTATATATTATGAATCTAGTAATGTGTATGTATATATTATGAATCTAGTAAGGTGTGTGTATATATTATGAATCGAGTAATGTATGTGTATATATTATCAATCTAGTAGTGTGTATATATTATGAATCGAGTAATGTATGTATGTGTATATATTATCAATCTAGTAGTGTGTGTATATATTATGAATCGAGTAATGTGTGTGTACATATTATGAATCTAGTAAGGTGTGTATGTGTATATATTATGAATCTAGTAAGGTGTGTGTACATATTATGAATCGAGTAACGTGTGTGCATATATTATGAATCGAGTTATGTATGTATATATTATGAATCTAGTAATGTATGTGCTTCTGTGTATATATTATGAATCTAGTAATGTATGTGTATATATTATGAATCGAGTAATGTATGTGTATATATTATGAATCGAATAATGTGTGTGTATATATTATGAATCAAGTAATGTGTGTGTGTATATATTATGAAACGAGTAATGTGTGTGTGTGTATATATTATGAATCTAGTAAGGTGTGTGTATATATTATGAATGTAGTAATGTGTGTGTGTGTATATATTATGAATCTAGTAATGTGTGTGTGTGTATATATAATGAATCTAGTAGTGTATGTATATTATGAATCTAGTAAGGTGTGTGTGTATTATGAATGGAGTAATGTATGTATGTGTATATATTATGAATCTAGTAATGTGTGTGTATATATTATGAATCGAGTAATGTGTGTGTGTATATATTATGAATCTAGTAATGTGTGTGTACATATTATGAATCGAGTAATGTATGTATGTGTATATATTATGAATCGAGTAATGTATGTGCTTGTATGTATATATTATGAATCTAGTAATGTGTGTGCGTGTGTATATATATTATGAATCAAGTAATGTATGTATGTGTATATATTATCAATCTAGTAGTGTGTGTATATATTATGAATCGAGTAATGTATGTGTATATATTATGAATCTAGTAATGTATGTATGTGTATATATTATGAATCTAGTAAGGTGTGTGCATATATTATGAATCGAGTTATGTATGTGCTTGTGTGTATATATTATGAATCGAGTAATGTATGTATGTGTATATATTATGAATCTAGTAATGTGTATGTATATATTATGAATCTAGTAAGGTGTGTGTATATATTATGAATCGAGTAATGTATGTGTATATATTATCAATCTAGTAGTGTGTGTATATATTATGAATCGAGTAATGTATGTATGTGTATATATTATCAATCTAGTAGTGTGTGTATATATTATGAATCGAGTAAAGTGTGTGTACATATTATGAATCTAGTAAGGTGTGTATGTGTATATATTATGAATCTAGTAAGGTGTGTGCACATATTATGAATCGAGTAACGTGTGTGCATATATTATGAATCGAGTTATGTATGTATATATTATGAATCTAGTAATGTATGTGCTTCTGTGTATATATTATGAATCTAGTAATGTATGTGTATATATTATGAATCGAGTAATGTATGTGTATATATTATGAATCGAATAATGTGTGTGTATATATTATGAATCAAGTAATGTGTGTGTGTATATATTATGAATCGAGTAATGTGTGTGTGTGTATATATTATGAATCTAGTAAGGTGTGTGTATATATTATGAATGTAGTAATGTGTGTGTGTGTATATATTATGAATCTAGTAATGTGTGTGTGTGTATATATAATGAATCTAGTAGTGTATGTATATTATGAATCTAGTAAGGTGTGTGTGTATTATGAATGGAGTAATGTATGTATGTGTATATATTATGAATCTAGTAATGTGTGTGTATATATTATGAATCGAGTAATGTGTGTGTGTATATATTATGAATCTAGTAATGTGTGTGTACATATTATGAATCGAGTAATGTATGTATGTGTATATATTATGAATCGAGTAATGTATGTGCTTGTATGTATATATTATGAATCTAGTAATGTGTGTGCGTGTGTATATATATTATGAATCAAGTAATGTATGTATGTGTATATATTATCAATCTAGTAGTGTGTGTATATATTATGAATCGAGTAATGTATGTGTATATATTATGAATCTAGTAATGTATGTATGTGTATATATTATGAATCTAGTAAGGTGTGTGCATATATTATGAATCGAGTTATGTATGTGCTTGTGTGTATATATTATAGATAAAGCAATTAAGAGTATGAAGACCGGGAAAGCCCCCGCCCGCCCCCCCCCCCCCCGGCCCATCAGGAATCACTGCAGAGATGCTCAAAATATCTGGCAGTGTTGGCTATAGCCTAGTCACCCGTATTACGAACCAGGTGATACACGAAGGAGTCATACCCTATGACTGGTGTAGCAGCATCATAGTCAACTGCTACAAAGGTAAAGGGGACGCTTTAGATACAAATAATTACAGAGGCATCAAGCTGTTAGATCAGGTTATGAAAGTTACAGAGAGGGTCATAGCCCAACTAATTAGGGAGCGAATCAATTTAGATGAGATGCAGTTTGGGTTCGTGCCAGGTAAAAGCACTACTGATGCCTTATTTCTAGTGAGACAGTTGCAAGAGAAATACCTAGCCAAGGATAAACCTCTGTACCTGGCTTTCGTTGACATGGAGAAAGCCTTTGACAGGGTCCCCCGATCCCTTATCTGGTGGTCAATGAGGAAACTTGGGATAGAAGAATGGCTAGTGAGAGCTGGGCGACCAAGTTAGTAGTGGGGGTGGGTGCGCTGAAAGTGTAGCTGCTAGAATAAGAATAGCCTGGGCAAAGTTTAGAGAGCTCTTACCCCTGCTGGCGACAAAGGGACTCTCACTCAGAGTAAAAGGCAGACTGTATGACGCATGCGTACGAACAACCATGCTACATGGCAGTGAAACATGGGCTGTAACTGCTGAGGACATACGTAAGCTCGCAAGGAATGAAGCCAGTATGCTCCGTTGGATGTGTAATGTCAATGTGAATACCCGTCAGAGTGTAAGTATCTTGAGAGAAAAGCTGAACATTAGAAGCATCAGTTGTGGCGTGCAAGAGAGACGATTGCGCTGGTATGGACATGTGGTGAGAATGGAGGAGGATAGCTGCGTGAAAAAGTGCCACACCCTAACAGTTGAGGGAACCCGTGGAAGAGGTAGGCCCAGGAAGACCTGGGCTGAGGTGGTGAGGCAAGACCTTCGTACATTGGGCCTCACCGAGGCGATGACTACGGACCGAGACCTTTGGAAATGGGCTGTGCGTGAGAAGACCCGGCAAGCCAAGTAAGATCGTTGCCAGTGCCCCTGGACTGGTTCTTGTGCGGGTGGCACATGAGATGCACCATTTTGAGCGTGGCCGTTGCCAGTACCGCCTGACTGGCTCCTGTAGGATTTTCGAGCGAGATCGTTGCCAGTGCCCCTGGACTGGCTTGTGCGGGTGGCACATAAAAGACACCATTTCGAGCGTGGCCGTTTTCGTGCGGGTGACACGTAAAAGCACCCACTACACTCTCTGAGTGGTTGGCGTTAGGAAGGGCATCCAGCTGTAGAAACTCTGCCAAATCAGACTGGAGCCTGGTGTTGCCATCCGGTTTCACCAGTCCTCAGTCAAATCGTCCAACCCATGCTAGCATGGAAAGCGGACGTTAAACGATGATGATGATGATGATGATTATGAATCGAGTAATGTATGTATGTGTATATATTATCAATCTAGTAAGGTGTGTGTACATATTATGAATCGAGTAACGTGTGTGCATATATTATGAATCGAGTTATGTATGTATATATTATGAATCTAGTAATGTATGTGCTTGTGTGTATATATTATGAATCTAGTAATGTATGTGTATATATTTGTCAGCTTTATTTTTCAAGGTCAATAAAACAGTATGAAGCGAAAGTGACATATCGATTACAATTCAATCAACAGAAAATTAGCATGCAAGTGGCTCAGTACTCCGCAGACACGTCTTCTTCGCGTAATTTACAAAGAAATACAATGTGACAAGGCCGGTCCCTTTGAATTACAGGTGTAAGTGATTTTTGCCAGGTAAGTGGACTGGGGCACGGTGAAATTAATGTTTAAGTGGCTGTGTATTCCACAGACGTGTTCCCTGTGAACGGTTTTCGTCGAACGAATCAAACTTAATAAATTATCGAAAAGAAAATAAAATGTCTGGTCCTGGGGTTGTAAACAAGTGATGGCGGATACAAATACTGACTGAAACCGGTCAAAGAAATAAGACAGAGAAAGAAATAAAGACCGTAAGGAGTGGATTTGGTAGGCGGAAACTGAAAGAAACCCGTTGTATATATGTATGTGTGTGTATATGTTTGTGTGTCTGTTTGTCCCCACCTCCCAACATCGCTTGACAACCGATGCTGGTGTGTTTACGTCAACGTAAATCAGCGGTTTCGGCAAAAGAGACCGATAGAATAAGTACCAGGCTTACAAAGAGTAAGTCCTGCGGTCGATTTGACCGACTATAAAGGCGGTGCTCCAGCTTGGACGCAGTCAAAAGGACTGAAACAAGGAAAAGAGTAATTTTAACGAGTTCCTACCGCCATCTTCACCGCCATTGCTATGACAAACCAACAACAAACACCAGCGCCATCTATCTGGAACGTCTCTATTTTACTCTGGCTTCTCCGAGTTACTTCCCTTTGTTTCTCTGCGATCAGAATCTTTATTTCGCTGGACGAATGTGTTTTAGCTTCTAAGATTCTTCTGGGATCGATTATTAATTAAAAGACGAACATTGAGGGGTCAATGTAATTAACTACCCCCGCCCATGCGTATAATTGAAAGGATTACGAACATTATTATTATTTTTAAAGGCAGAATCGTAAAGAATCGTTAGCACGCCGGACAAAGTGCTTAACGGTGTTCAGTCCGTCTTTACGCTCTGAGTTCAAATTCCGCCGATGTCGACTGTTCCTTTCAACCTATAAGGGTTAGGGTAATTAAAACGCTAGGGGGTCAACATAATCGACTAGTCCCCTCCCTCAAAATATGTAGGTGTGTTTGTGTGTCTGTGTTTGTCCCCCCACCATCGCTTGACAATCGATGCTGGTGTGTTTACGTCCCCGTAACTTAGTGGTTTCGGCAAAAGAGAATAAGTATTAGGCTTACAAAGAATAAGTCCTGGGGTCGGTTTACTCGACTATAAAGGCGGTGCTCCAGCATGGCCGCAGTCAAATGAGTGAAACAAGCAAAGGGAGCTGGCTGAGTCGTTAGCACGTGTGGGCGAAATGTTTGGCAGCCGTTCGTTTGTCTTTATGTTTCGAGTTCAATTTCCAGAGGCCTCTCGTTCTTTCGGGGGTCGATAAAATAGGTGCCAGTTGACCACTGGAGTCCATGTAACCAACTAGTCCAACATTTTAGGCGTTCTACCCCCACAAGCCACATTCCTAGCGCTCCCCACCCCCATCTAACCATTACAAACATGCATACAATTCGTATAAATTAATTAAAGAAACTGTCCCTGTCAGATGACCGCACAGACCTATTATGGGGCCAACTGACCCCATAATGGTTTCTGTCAAATGATGTAAGATTAAAAGAAAAAATTCCTGAGGTTGATTCATTTGGTTGTAGAATTCTTCAAGGTGGTACTCCAGCATGGCCACGGGCTCGTGCCTAAAACAAGTGAAAGATAAAAGAAATACAGATTTCTAAGTGTCCGGAGATGCCTGTTCGTGGAATTGCAGTCTTACTTTCGGCTAATTACTCTTAATTGATTTAATTAAAATATATGTTCAGTAATTTCCTTAATTAAGATTTAAACAAACATTAAATAATTTAATGAGTAACAATATTATTATTATAGGTTGTGTGTGAGTAAAAGATGGGATGGTCACAACTGGAACGTCTGACTGGATCAGGAGTGACCTGGGGCTAAAGAACGACTACAGCCACTAATACTAACTGCTACGCTGTACATTAGATAATGTAGTTCTGGATACACTATGCCTGAATATAAAGTGGGGTGGTCACGACTGGAACATGTTTAATCGTAGGTCTGCCTGGATCAGGACTGACCTGGGGCTAAACAACACCTATAGCCACTAATACTAACTACTATACTATACATTAAGATAATGTAGTCCTAGATACACTATGCCTGAATAAAAGATGGGATGGTCACGACTGGAACATGTTTAATCGTAGGTCTGCCTGGATCAGGACTGACCTGGGGTGAAGTAACAATAATTAATTAAAGAATACAATTAATTAATGAAATGAATCTTTCTGTTTCATCACTGTGTACTTTAAATTAATTAAAATGTTTCCGTTAATTATAATTACAGTAATCTTCACCATTTGGCCTCAGTTCAGTGACCTGGCAACATTTCTAGCACCCTAGACAAAATGCTTGGCTGCAGCCATGCTGGAGCACCACATTCAAAGGTTGAACCATTCAAGTCAAACCTGGCAGTGTTTTATTTTTAAAGTTCAGTTCTTATTCTATCAGTTTTCTTCTGCCAAACCACTAAGTGATGGGGCCATAAACACACCAACACCGGCTGTGAAGTGGTGGCGGAGGACAAACACAGATGCAAAGAGAATCTGGAACTCGACTGAGGAAAGAAAACTCCGAATGACCCATCCTTGATTTCTTTGTATCATCTCTCTGGATGTTTTGCGTTCTTGTCCCTTTTTTGTATTTTACATATATATATATAATAATACAAAGGATATATATGCATGTATACACACATATATGTACATACTCACATTTACATGTGTATAGAGATGCATATCAGGGTACAGGACGTTAGAACAATGAACTACAGACAACGGAACGAACACATAAGAAAACAGAAAGCCACTTGGAATTATTCCTTCGTCAGCTGCCTCTATTCTAACTAGACGTTTCGAAGATATGGAGCCTGGTGTAGCCATCTGGTTTCACCAGTCCTCAGTCAAATCGTCCAACCCATGCTAGCATGGAAAGCGGACGTTAAACGACGATGATGGTGATTCACAAAAAGTATGGGGGTTTAGTTTACAGGTGATTTAAATGATTAGGTACACTAGATAAGTACTGTAACGGATTACTAGGGCTCCAGGGGTTATAGCCGGGACGGTATTTTTGGACTCATTGCAGATTTCCAATGCATCGGATACATAACTTTTAAACCGGACACTAAACATTAAGGCAAGGCAAACATTTCAAGACATATACAATATTATTATTACAGGAAGAAATTCAAAATCTATATAAGATACAAATAAGGAAATAATTTTATTCTCAAATGCAGGATAAACGCTCGGCAATAGAGAAAGACTTTGACGTTTCGAGCCTACGCTCTTCAACTAAAATAAAATATATATATATATATATATATATATATATATATATATACACACACATACAAACTCCACAGGCTTTTTTCAGTGTCCGTCAACCAAATCCACTCACCAGGCTTTGGTTGGCCGAGGGCTATAGTAGAAGACACTTGCCCAAGGTGGCATGCAGTGGGACTGAACCCAGGACCATGTGGTTGGTCAGCAGGCTACGTACCACACAGCCACTCCTGCACCTATACATATGTATGTAGTTTATAGATTAGAGACAGGTAGTCTCAACATAGAATACACTTCATAGTGTTCAAGAGATTTCAACTTGAGCAGGAAGAGGAGTAAATGTAAGGAGAAGCAAGTTAGACATGTTGGTATACAAAAAATATACACATGTATGCAGATAAAAAGGTCCGACTTACACAGAAAATAAATGGTATCAGGAATTAAAGGGGTTGACTAAGAGCTTTGAGAATCCAGCAGTTGTTTGTGGAGGAGGGGCTTGGTGGTCCAAAATAATGATTGTAACTTGATTCCATCATTGGGTAACACCAGCCTCTGTCTTCAGGGAAGAATTTTACATTTGGGGTGTTGACAGAATGCACTGTGCTTTTTTATTAACCACAAGGGGCCACAAAGAGGGGACAAACAAAGTATGTGGGGACATATAACATATGAAAAATGAATTTATACAAATGAGGATGAGACGTCCACCCTGGCCCCACTGCAGGGTGGTTATGTCTTTACAATTAATTTCATCGTTTATTGTCTATTTACAATTATATCCATTTTTTTTTCAAACAATTTTTTTCTCAATAAATTTTTGACTTACCATTTGATTGTCATGTTGTATTTCATCGTATTCTGGGGGGACGAGGTTCATTTTTCTCCTCTGGCCCCAATGGGGTTTACTTCCAATGGAAACGATTCTTCATCTGATGATGATGATGACGACTGAGGAGACAACCCATCAAGGAGTGGGGCGACTCCTTTACTGAAACTGAAAAGAAAAATGAGAAGCAAAAAAAAAAAAAAACCCCAAAAAGTACTTTTTACAAATAAATAAAAGTGACAGGTGGTGGTGGGAATAAGGGACAGCAGGGGAGACCCTAATATGTCTCCCTTCCCCTGTCTGGAAAAATTTGCCAGAAGAGAAATTCATCATAAGACAATTCATTGTGACCATATTATCTTTTATTTGTTTTGGTTCATTAGACTGTGGCCCTGCTGGAGCAGCGCCTTTAGTTGAACGAAGCGACCCCAGGACTTATTCTTTGTAAGCCTAGTACTTGTTCTATCAGTCTCTTTTGCCGAAACGCTAAGTTACGGGGATGCAAACACACCAGCATCGGTTGTCAAGCGATGGTGGAGGGACAAACAGACACGCATATATATATATATATATATATACATACACAACAGGCTTCATTCAGTTTCCATCAACCAAATCCACTCACAAAGGCTTTGGTCGGCTTAAGGCTATAGCAGAAGACTCATGCCCAAGGTGCCATGCAGTGGGACTGAACCTGGAAGCATGAGGTTGGAAAGCAAGCTTCTTACCACACAGCCACTCCTATATGATATATATATATATATATATATATACAACATTTAAGTATGATAATTTAGTTTCTACAACATTCAAGTATGATAATTTAGTGTCTACAATGTTTAGATATGATTACTTTCTATATATTTAGTTTCTACAACATTCAAGTATGATAATTTAGTGTCTACAATGTTTAAATATGATTACATTCGATATATTTAGTTTGTACAACATTCAAGTATGATAATTTAGTGTCTACAATGTTTAAATATGATTACATTCTATATATTTAGTTTCTACAACATTTAAGTATGATAATTTAGTGTCTACAATGTCTAAATATGATTACATTCTATATATTTAGTTTCTACAACATTTAAGTATGATAATTTAGTGTCTACAATGTTTAGATATGATTACTTTCTATATATTTAGTTTCTACAACATTTAAGTATGATAATTTAGTGTCTACAATGTTTAGATATGATTACTTTCTATATATTTAGTTTGTACAACATTCAAGTATGATAATTTAGTGTCTACAATGTTTAAATATGATTACATTCGATATATTTAGTTTGTACAACATTCAAGTATGATAATTTAGTGTCTACAATGTTTAAATATGATTACATTCTATATATTTAGTTTCTACAACATTTAAGTATGATAATTTAGTGTCTACAATGTCTAAATATGATTACATTCTATATATTTAGTTTCTACAACATTTAAGTATGATAATTTAGTGTCTACAATGTTTAGATATGATTACTTTCTATATATTTAGTTTCTACAACATTTAAGTATGATAATTTAGTGTCTACAATGTCTAAATATGATTATATTCTATATATTTAGTTTCTACAACATTTAAGTATGATAATTTAGTGTCTACAATGTCTAGTAATGTATGTGTATATATTATGAATCAAGTAGTAATGTGTGTATATTATGAACCTAGTGATCTATGTATGTGTATATATTATGAATCGAGTAATGTGTGTGTATATATTATGAGTCAAGTAATGTGTGTGTATATATTATAAATTGAGTAATGTATGTATGTGTATATATTATGAATCGAGTAAGCTGTGTGTATATATTATGAATCGAGTAATGTGTGTGTATATATTATGAATCGAGTAATGTGTGTGCTTGTGTGTATATATTATGAATCAAGTAGTAATGTGTGTATATTATGAACCTAGTGATCTATGTGTGTGTATATATTATGAATCGAGTAATGTATGTATGTGTATATATTATGAATCTAGTAATGTATGTATGTGTATATATTATGAATCTAGTAAGGTGTGTGTACATATTATGAATCGAGTAACGTGTGTGCATATATTATGAATCGAGTTATGTATGTATATATTATGAATCTAGTAATGTATGTGCTTCTGTGTATATATTATGAATCTAGTAATGTATGTGTATATATTATGAATCGAGTAATGTATGTGTATATATTATGAATCGAATAATGTGTGTGTATATATTATGAATCAAGTAATGTGTGTGTGTATATATTATGAATCTAGTAATGTGTGTGTGTATATATTATGAATCGAGTAACGTGTGTGTGTGTATATATTATGAATCTAGTAAGGTGTGTGTATATATTATGAATGTAGTAATGTGTGTGTGTGTATATATTATGAATCTAGTAATGTGTGTGTGTGTATATATTATGAATCTAGTAGTGTATGTATATTATGAATCTAGTAAGGTGTGTGTGTATTATGAATGGAGTAATGTATGTATGTGTATATATTATGAATCGAGTAATGTATGTGCTTGTATGTATATATTATGAATCGAGTAATGTATGTATGTGTATATATTATGAATCGAGTAATGTGTGTGTGTATATATTATGAATCTAGTAATGTGTGTGTACATATTATGAATCGAGTAATGTATGTATGTGTATATATTATGAATCGAGTAATGTATGTGCTTGTATGTATATATTATGAATCTAGTAATGTGTGTGTGTGTATATATATATTATGAATCGAGTAATGTATGTATGTGTATATATTATCAATCTGGTAGTGTGTGTATATATTATGAATCGAGTAATGTATGTGTATATATTATGAATCTAGTAATGTATGTATGTGTATATATTATGAATCTAGTAAGGTGTGTGTACATATTATGAATCGAGTAACGTGTGTGCATATATTATGAATCGAGTTATGTATGTATATATTATGAATCTAGTAATGTATGTGTATATATTTGTCAGCTTTATTTTTCAAGGTCAATAAAACAGTATGAAGCGAAAGTGACATATCGATTACAATTCAATCAACAGAAAATTAGCATGCAAGTGGCTCAGTACTCCGCAGACACGTCTTCTTCACGTAATTTACAAAGAAATACAATGTGACAAGGCCGGTCCCTTTGAATTACAGGTGTAAGTGATTTTTGCCAGGTAAGTGGACTGGGGCACGGTGAAATTAATGTTTAAGTGGCTGTGCATTCCACAGACGTGTTCCCTGTGAACGGTTTTCGTCGAACGAATCAAACTTAATAAATTATCGAAAATAAAATAAAATGTCTGGTCCTGGGGTTGTAAACAAGTGATGGCGGATACAAATACTGACTGAAACCGGTCAAAGAAATAAGACAGAGAAAGAAATAAAGACCGTAAGGAGTGGATTTGGTAGGCGGAAACTGAAAGAAGCCCGTTGTATATATGTATGTGTGTGTATATGTTTGTGTGTCTGTTTGTCCCCACCTCCCAACATCGCTTGACAACCGATGCTGGTGTGTTTACGTCAACGTAAATTAGCGGTTTCGGCAAAAGAGACCGATAGAATAAGTACCAGGCTTACAAAGAGTAAGTCCTGCGGTCGATTTGACCGACTATAAAGGCGGTGCTCCAGCTTGGACGCAGTCAAAAGGACTGAAACAAGGAAAAGAGTAATTTTAACGAGTTCCTACCGCCATCTTCACCGCCATTGCTATGACAAACCAACAACAAACACCAGCGCCATCTATCTGTAACGTCTCTATTTTACTCTGGCTTCTCCGAGTTACTTCCCTTTGTTTCTCTGCGATCAGAATCTTTATTTCGCTGGACGAATGTGTTTTAGCTTCTAAGATCCTTCTGGGACCGATTATTAATTAAAAGACGAACATTGAGGGGTCAATGTAATTAACTACCCCCGCCCGTGCGTATAATTGAAAGGATTACGAACATTATTATTATTTTTAAAGGCAGAATCGTAAAGAATCGTTAGCACGCCGGACAAAGTGCTTAACGGTGTTCAGTCCGTCTTTACGTTCTGAGTTCAAATTCCGCCGATGTCGACTGTTCCTTTCAACCTATAAGGGTTAGGGTAATTAAAACGCTAGGGGGTCAACATAATCGACTAGTCCCCTCCCTCAAAATATATGTAGGTGAGTTTGTCCCCACACCATCGCTTGACAATCGATGCTGGTGTGTTTACGTCCCCGTAATTTAGTGGTTTCGGCAAAAGAGAATAAGTATTAGGCTTACAAATCTCTCTATCTGCATGCAGCAGCATGTATGTATATGTGTGTGTATACAGATGCATCTTACCATCTGGCAAAAACAAGCTGTAATTCACGGAGGTCAAATAAGAGCAAAACATATCTAGAGTTGTCTACCCCGTTCGATACTTCAATAGCAAAAAAAATTATTATTTTTTGTGGTGGTGGTCATATTTCTGGGTACAGGGTGGGCCAAAAGTCACACACGAAAATATAACATCTTATACTACTATTAATCATCATTATTATTTTGTGTAACATTGAAACACTGTTGGTCGATTATTGTTTTATTTGTTTCAGTCACATGACTGCAGCCATGCTGGAGCACTGCCTCTCAGTCGAACAAATTGACTCTAGGAATTATTTTTTCTAAGCCTAGTACTTATTCTATCTCTTTTGCCAAACTGCTAAGTTACGGGGGACGTAAACACACCATCGGCTATCAAACAATGGTGGCAGGGACAGACAGATACACTCACATGTACATACACACATATATATATATATATACACACGACGGGCTTCTTTCAGTTTCTGTCAACCAAATCCACTCGCAAGGCTTTGGTTGGCCCGAGGCTTAGTGGACACTTATTTAAAGTGCCACACAGTGGGACTGAACCAGGAACCATGTGGTTGGAAAGCAAGCTTCTTTACCACACAGCCTGCGCCTGATTAGTGCAAAGAGTCCATGCAACATGCAGTGTGCAGGACAAATACCAATGGTTGCCCCCTCCCCTACCTGTGCAAAGATCTTTGCAGGAAATTCTGTTCCTTGTACAACAAACAATAAAAAAATCTGCAAATGGTGAATGTTTCGAACCCTTGTAATCAGGATGTTGACATTTCCTAATTAGTTTTGTGTTGTAATTAACCCATAAAGTGCTGTTTTTTAAATATGGGGGAGAGGGGGGTCTCAGTGTGTGACTTTGGGCCCATCCTGTATTTTGACAGATTCAAAGCTAGCAAGGGAAACAGACTTACCTACCCATAAAGCACCTTTTGTCTGACGCTCTGCCAATTCAGAGACATGACAATAGTAGTAGTAGTAGCAGTACTTGTGGGTGGTGGTCGTCGTCGTCAAAGTAGTTGTAGCAACAGAATTTAGAAAGATATTAGAAATAAGGAGGGAGGGAGGGATGAGGTGACAATCATGAGTTTCCTGCCCTGAAATTATCAGATTTAAAAATGCGACTGAAATATTGTTAATAGTAAAGCTGTGGTGGTGAAAAAAACAAACAAAAAAAAAAAACAGTAACCATGACGACATTACAGACTCCCCCAACACATACATACTGAAGAGGCAGAGAGAGAGAGAGAGAGAGAAACGGGGGCAGTTATGATGGCTAAGGAACTAAATGAAGGGACAACAGACCTACCAGACTATCTAATGGGAAAACATTGAGCACACACAAACTCCCTCACTTTGGTGGGGAGAATAAGGAGAGTTTAGCTTAACCTGGGGCCCAATGAGTTTGATAAGAGTAACAAGAAATCATTATTATTATTATTATTACTATTATTATTTTATTTCACTCCATTTTAGAAAAACTGAAACACGTCTTTGACAATTCCGGAGCACATTGGACTTGTTTTTCAGTCTGGTTGCGATGGTGCAACAAAACAGAACAGAACAGTTGTGGACATCTCCAACCAAAAGCATCGTGAGAAAAAGCAACATCGCATACAACGGCCGGTCAATTTGTCCGAGAAGTTCATGCAATACGGTGTGCCCAACACATAGCAAAGTGGACCCCTCACCACCGAGATGTCTCTGTCAGAAAGAGGCTTTAAAAAGAAAAAAAGTCCAAAGAAATTCGTGCACACATTGTCACAGGGAGTTGATATTCCTCACACAACAATGCAACGAAGAATAAAAGCTACAGACATTTGCTAATTTGTTTTGCTTTCTAATTAAATATAAATGGGTTGTTTTTGAAATGTGCAATAGAGATATTAGAGTCTTAATCTTGGCACATGACCTTTGGCCCCCCCCCCCAACTTGTATATATTTTTACGGAAAGACGCATGCACACACACATTTTTAAAGATGTCCCGCTCCCCAGCCCCATTATTCCAATACAACTTTGCTAAAACCTTACTGTATGGTGCGGTCAGCTACCATTTATGAAGGAAAAATATTATTACACCAAGCTGATAATGAGAGAAAAGGACAACACCAGCACTGCCGCCACCACAGCAGAAAAGAAATTTGGCAGATGACGTCTATGTGCACGAGCGTGTCTATAAATGGTTAAGGAGAAGCAGCAAGGGGTCAGAGGTTGTGGTATGATGGGGAGGAGGAATAAGGAAGAAATGAAAACAGGAGGCAAGAATGTTGGAAGGGAGATTAATAAGAATAATAATTATTGTAATTTCAATAACATCATCAGTACAAATATAAGCAGGCAGCTAACTCCTCTTCTTCTTCTCTCAGTCTGTGTATATATGCATGCGTATATGGACATGTCGTACACACACACGCACATACACATTTATGTAATGTATAATGTTATATATACCGACATCTATGTGGAAAAGCTGCAAAGACAAAGAAAAAAAAACAAAAAAGAAAAAAAGATTAGACAATAAAACCACAAATCCCGAAAAAGACAAAAAAAACAACACAAAATAGATAAATTCTATCCTCATTTACCATCCATTTTGTCTGCTGGCATCGGCTGGACATCTTGGGAGCAACTGGGCAAGGCCAGGAGCCACACCATATAAATATATATATAAATAAATAAAAATATAAATAAATAAGAAATATATATATATATAAATTAATAAATGAATAAATATATAAGTAAATAAATAAATAGTGTTCAGGATGCTTTTTACATTACCACCATGGAACCGGGCAAGGCCAGGAGCCACATTATTCTGGATACAAGGAAATGATCCAGAATTACAAACTGATCATCCACTAATATGTGCAACTCTATATTAAAACTTTCTTGTGTACCCAACCCAGTATTAGCCAATATACATCATTCCCAGTGGTGCATTTATTTCGAGATGCTCTGTGTTGAATAACTCAGTTATCATTCAGCCAGTTTTAGGAACAGAACGTGACTAAGGTATGGTGGGAGATTTTAATTGAGAACTTCTAAAAACAACACAACATTTGTAGTTGGAGCCAGAGCCAGTTTCAGCCGGGTTGGTAACGAAAATTCAATCTTATAATAATTCTGCTTCTTCCTCCGTTACTCAGCCCATTCGTGAGGCTGTCATGTGATTGGCTGAAGTCAGGGAGGCTGCGAGTGAAACGTGGAATTCTTTTTAACTCAGTCTTATTCCTTAGTTATTTCGTCTGACTGTAATGCCTTCTTCATGTGATTGGTTGAAGGGAAAAGTGAAGAACAAGAGAGAAAAAGAGGGGAAGCGTGAGAGAGAAGTCTATAAAATTGTGAATAAAGCATCATCATTTAATTCTGCTTCCCATGGACGGTTTGACTGAGGACTGGCAAGCTAAGAGGCTGCACCACGCTCAAATTGATTTGGCAAGGTTTCTACAGCTGGATGCCCTTCCAAATGCCAACCGCTTTACAGCAGGTGTGTGAAATGGGCTAAAAAGCTTGGTTCATCTGTCACATGGGTCCTCTCGCAACATTTATACTGTCCACTTAGGATACACCGACCTAACCTCTGGCCAGAACCTAACGCCAATTTCCCTGAACTCTTGCGGGGTCACCATGTCTGTCCCAAGCGAAAGCCCGAAAGCAAAAGTCATACGCACTAGTTGTCCTTCTGCTCACATGTCTGTCTTACTTGCAAGGCCCCTTGACCGTTCATACGTCATCACTTACCTTATACTTCCAGCCTATCCCACCATCTTTGTCATATATTATGTGTAGTAAGAGGCTTGCTTCCCAACCACATGGTTCTGGGTTCAGTCTCACTGCGTGCCACCTTGAGCAAGTGTCTTCTGCTATTGTCTCAAGCCGACCAAAGCCTTGTGAGTGGTTTTGGTGGATGGAAACTGAAAGAAGCCCATCGAATATATATATGTGTGTGTGTGTCTCCTCATGTCTGTGTGTCTGTCTCCCATCACTGCTTGATAACTGGTGTTGGTGTTTATGCTCCTATAATCTAGCAGTTCAGCAAAGCAGACCAAAATAAGTGCTAGATTCGATTCATTCGACTAAAACAGAATTTTTCAAGGCCATCACTTAGGGGCCGGTGTCGGTTTTTTGACATCCCTATAATGTAGTGGTTTTGTAAAAGGAGATTTATAAAAAAAAGAAAGAAACACCTCCTGTGTTCATAATGTCTACATACATACACACTCACACAAACATGTATATGGGCATACACACACAAACATATATGTGCATGTACGTACTCATATGTATACACATATCCACACTCCAAACACTATTATGACAACTTACTGATTGTCCTCCAAGTAAATGCATAAACTACGGTTTAAGCAACATATTACCTGCCTCTGGACGCCCTCTTCCCATGACGGTACCCATACAGGTGATCCCCAGGAGTGCCTCCGGATTTAAACATCCCCTGGTTGCTTGGATGCTTCAGACTAGCCCTGAAGCATCGAGGCAAACCTACCACTTACCTATATATATATATACATATATATCTATATATATATATATATATATATATATATATATATATATACATACATACATGTGTGAGCATGTATTGTACACGCCAGTAATCTAAAAATGTATTCCAACAGACAAGGTAACTCTCATGGAAGTAGGCAACCGAAATATAATGCTTTCAAAAACTAAACCTTTTCCAGGTGTCTTTGGACAAACTTAATCTTCTTGAGACGAAGAGACTCTTAAGGAATGAAGAGACTCTTAAGGAACTGAGAGAGATGAACACGAATTTGAGACTTTTGATTAGCAACACTGATGAACTCACTCGCTCCACACAAGAGGAAAAGAAGAGAAAGAACAATCCCTGCAACAGCTCAATCAACATTTGTCCAAATTATGCACCACTCTTCATTCTTTACCACATAATAATTGCTTAAATGAAAATCCACCTAAAGATGATACACAAGATAGAAGCCCATCCCCCTCCACTAGCAACTAAAAACCGCATTATACACATATAGAATGAAAAACTTAAAGCCAGAAAGGTTACTTTCTGGAACATGATCAAAAACAAGCACAAGGCAGAAATTTATGAACACTGGTTAAATTCTGCCTCATAAATTCCAAATTAAACGTATTCCAAACGAACAGGACCAACAAAGACAATTATGGGAGAAACTAACACTTGGAAAACATGAAGACAGAAATAGAACTGCTTAAGCTTAGAGCACTGAGCAATGAAGAAAAATTGAAGAACATAGCTGAAGAAATCTACAACGAATTAAAGAAACATTGAGATGGTCAACGCTTGGAAAGTGTCTTTAAACTGTGGCAAACAACTTGTGAAGCTGAAGAAACAAACTCGCTACAAGGCTGTCAATGACAAAGCAATTTGTTTATTAACTACGAAACACAGTTCATCGTAGAATAGGCATCGGATAAGCCCTTGCTGAAGGAAAATAAACCAAAAACATACACAGAAATGAACCCAAGCTTATCGAAAACAAACCAGGGACGGTCTAGGGGATACAATTGCACCTCTCTTACATCCCCAAATAACTTAGAAACAACAATCAGGAATTCAGCCGACAACAGAGAATCTGGACGGAATCTTCTTGGCATCCTACAAAGAAATCAAAGGTTCCATGGAAACGTCGAGCCTAAGCAAAACTTTTGCGAACCAATCCACCCCCCATCATCTCACAATAAATGGAAGAATTTACCTTCGAGACTTGGTTACTTCGATCAGAGAGGGTGGGTCGATTCTGGATTGTCGAATGCTTTTCATAGACTTCGTTTAAATATATTTTGCTAGACATCAATCCGTCCCTTGTCACACTCAATCAGTAAAGCTAGCTGCGTGTCTTTAGCCGCAGGTATACGTACGAAATGTATGGGGTTTTTTTTCTCATGTTCCTTTCTTTCTTTTACTTGTTTCATTCATTAGACTGCGGCCATGCTGGAGCAGCGCCTTAAAGTTTTTTTTATATAATATATACTAGCCTCCCTCTTTCACACGATGCTACACACAGCATATATGTTTGTATATATATATATATACACCAGCTGCCTTAACTCGTACAAGTCAGTGGATCAGTGGGTATAAGCAGGTGTGTGAAATGGGCTAAAAAGCTTGGTTCATCTGTCACATGGGTCCTCTCGCAACATTTATACTGTCCACTTAGGATATACCGACCTAACCTCTGGCCAGAACCTAACGCCAATTTCCCTGAACTCTTGCGGGGTCACCATGTCTGTCCCAAGCGAAAGCCCGAAAGCAAAAGTCATACGCACTAGTTGTCCTTCTGCTCACATGTCTGTCTTACTTGCAAGGCCCCTTGACCGTTCATACGTCATCACTTACCTTATACTTCCAGCCTATCCCACCATCTTTGTCATATATTATGTGTAGTAAGAGGCTTGCTTCCCAACCACATGGTTCTGGGTTCAGTCACACTGCGTGCCACCTTGAGCAAGTGTCTTCTGCTATAGTCTCAAGCCGACCAAAGCCTTGTGAGTGGTTTTGGTGGATGGAAACTGAAAGAAGCCCATCGAATATATATATGTGTGTGTGTGTCTCCTCATGTCTGTGTGTCTGTCTCCCATCACTGCTTGATAACTGGTGTTGGTGTTTATGCTCCTATAACCTAGCAGTTCAGCAAAGCAGACCAAAATAAGTGCTGGATTCGATTCATTCGACTAAAACAGAATTTTTCAAGGCCATCACTTAGGGGCTGGTGTCGGTTTTTTGACATCCCTATAATGTAGTGGTTTTGTAAAAGGAGATTTATAAAAAAAAGAAAGAAACACCTCCTGTGTTCATAATGTCTACATACATACACACTCACACAAACATGTATATGGGCATACACACACAAACATATATGTGCATGTACGTACTCATATGTATACACATATCCACACTCCAAACACTATTATGACAACTTACTGATTGTCCTCCAAGTAAATGCATAAACTACGGTTTAAGCAACATATTACCTGCCTCTGGACGCCCTCTTCCCATGACGGTACCCATACAGGTGATCCCCAGGAGTGCCTCCGGATTTAAACATCCCCTGGTTGCTTGGATGCTTCAGACTACCCCTGAAGGATCGAGGCAAACCTACCACTTACCTATATATATATATATACATATATATATATATATATATATATATATATACACATACATACATGTGTGAGCATGTATTGTACACGCCAGTAATCTAAAAATGTATTCCAACAGACAAGGTAACTCTCATGGAAGTAGCCAACCGAAATATAATGCTTTCAAAAACTAAACCTTTTCCAGGTGTCTTTGGACAAACTTAATCTTCTTGAGACGAAGAGACTCTTAAGGAATGAAGAGACTCTTAAGGAACTGAGAGAGATGAACACGAATTTGAGACTTTTGATTAGCAACACTGATGAACTCACTCGCTCCACACAAGAGGAAAAGAAGAGAAAGAACAATCCCTGCAACAGCTCAATCAACATTTGTCCAAATTATGCACCACTCTTCATTCTTTACCACATAATAATTGCTTAAATGAAAATCCACCTAAAGATGATACACAAGATAGAAGCCCATCCCCCTCCACTATCAATTAAAAACCGCATTATACACATATAGAATGAAAAACTTAAAGCCAGAAAGGTTACTTTCTGGAACATCATCAAAAACAAGCACAAGGCAGAAATTTATGAACACTGGTTAAATTCTGCCTCATAAACTCCAAATTAAACGTATTCCAAACGAACAGGACCAACAAAGACAATTATGGGAGAAACTAACACTTGGAAAACATGAAGACAGAAATAGAACTGCTTAAGCTTAGAGCGCTGAGCAATGAAGAAAAATTGAAGAACATAGATGAGGAAATCTACAACGAATTAAAGAAACATTGAGATGGTCAACGCTTGGAAAGTGTCTTTAAACTGTGGCAAACAACTTGTGAAGCTGAAGAAACAAACTCGCTACAAGGCTGGCAAAGACAAAGCAATTTGTTTATTAACTACGAAACACAGTTCATCGTAGAATAGGCATCGGATAAGCCCTTGCTGAAGGAAAATAAAGCAAAAACATACACAGAAATGAACCCAGGCTTATCGAACACAAACCAGAGACGGACAAGGGGAGGCAACTCCACCGACCTTACATCCCCAAATAATAACTTAGAAACAACAATCAGGAATTCAGCCGACAACAGAGAATCTGGACGGAATCTTCTTGGCATCCTACAAAGAAATCAAAGGTTCCATGGAAACGTCGAGACGAAGCAAAACTTTTGCGAACCAATCCACCCCCCATCATCTCACAATAAATGGAAGAATTTACCTTCGAGACTTGGTTACTTCGATCAGAGAGGGTGGGTCGATTCTGGATTGTCGAATGCTTTTCATAGACTTCGTTTAAATATATCTTGCTAGACATCAATCCGTCCCTTGTCACACTCAATCAGTAAAGCTAGCTGCGTGTCTTTAGCCGCAGGTATACGTACGAAATGTATGGGTTTTTTTCTCATGTTCCTTTCTTTCTTTTACTTGTTTCATTCATTAGACTGCGGCCATGCTGGAGCAGCGCCTTAAAGTTTTTTTTATATAATATATACTAGCCTCCCTCTTTCACACGATGCTACACACAGCATATATGTTTGTATATATATATATATACACCAGCTGCCTTAACTCGTACAAGTCAGTGGATCAGTGGGTATAAGCAGGTGTGTGAAATGGGCTAAAAAGCTTGGTTCATCTGTCACATGGGTCCTCTCGCAACATTTATACTGTCCACTTAGGATACACCGACCTAACCTCTGGCCAGAACCTAACGCCAATTTCCCTGAACTCTTGCGGGGTCACCATGTCTGTCCCAAGCGAAAGCCCGAAAGCAAAAGTCATACGCACTAGTTGTCCTTCTGCTCACATGTCTGTCTTACTTGCAAGGCCCCTTGACCGTTCATACGTCATCACTTACCTTATACTTCCAGCCTATCCCACCATCTTTGTCATATATTATGTGTAGTAAGAGGCTTGCTTCCCAACCACATGGTTCTGGGTTCAGTCTCACTGCGTGCCACCTTGAGCAAGTGTCTTCTGCTATAGTCTCAAGCCGACCAAAGCCTTGTGAGTGGTTTTGGTGGATGGAAACTGAAAGAAGCCCATCGAATATATATATGTGTGTGTGTGTCTCCTCATGTCTGTGTGTCTGTCTCCCATCACTGCTTGATAACTGGTGTTGGTGTTTATGCTCCTATAACCTAGCAGTTCAGCAAAGCAGACCAAAATAAGTGCTGGATTCGATTCATTCGACTAAAACAGAATTTCTCAAGGCCATCACTTAGGGGCCGGTGTCGGTTTTTTGACATCCCTATAATGTAGTGGTTTTGTAAAAGGAGATTTATAAAAAAAAGAAAGAAACACCTCCTGTGTTCATAATGTCTACATACATACACACTCACACAAACATGTATATGGGCATACACACACAAACATATATGTGCATGTACGTACTCATATGTATACACATATCCACACTCCAAACACTATTATGACAACTTACTGATTGTCCTCCAAGTAAATGCATAAACTACAGTTTAAGCAACATATTACCTGCCTCTGGACGCCCTCTTCCCATGACGGTACCCATACAGGTGATCCCCAGGAGTGCCTCCGGATTTAAACATCCCCTGGTTGCTTGGATGCTTCAGACTACCCCTGAAGGATCGAGGCAAACCTACCACTTACCTATATATATATATACATATATATATATATATATCTATATATATACATACATACATGTGTGAGCATGTATTGTACACGCCAGTAATCTAAAAATGTATTCCAACAGACAAGGTAACTCTCATGGAAGTAGGCAACCGAAATATAATGCTTTCAAAAACTAAACCTTTTCCAGGTGTCTTTGGACAAACTTAATCTTCTTGAGACGAAGAGACTCTTAAGGAACTGAGAGAGATGAACACGAATTTGAGACTTTTGATTAGCAACACTGATGAACTCACTCGCTCCACACAAGAGGAAAAGAAGAGAAAGAACAATCCCTGCAACAGCTCAATCAACATTTGTCCAAATTATGCACCACTCTTCATTCTTTACCACATAATAATTGCTTAAATGAAAATCCACCTAAAGATGATACACAAGATAGAAGCCCATCCCCCTCCACTAGCAACTAAAAACCGCATTATACACATATAGAATGAAAAACTTAAAGCCAGAAAGGTTACTTTCTGGAACATCATCAAAAACAAGCACAAGGCAGAAATTTATGAACACTGGTTAAATTCTGCCTCATAAATTCCAAATTAAACGTATTCCAAACGAACAGGACCAACAAAGACAATTATGGGAGAAACTAACACTTGGAAAACATGAAGACAGAAATAGAACTGCTTAAGCTTAGAGCGCTGAGCAATGAAGAAAAATTGAAGAACATAGCTGAAGAAATCTACAACGAATTAAAGAAACATTGAGATGGTCAACGCTTGGAAAGTGTCTTTAAACTGTGGCAAACAACTTGTGAAGCTGAAGAAACAAACTCGCTACAAGGCTGTCAATGACAAAGCAATTTGTTTATTAACTACGAAACACAGTTCATCGTAGAATAGGCATCGGATAAGCCCTTGCTGAAGGAAAATAAACCAAAAACATACACAGAAATGAACCCAAGCTTATCGAAAACAAACCAGGGACGGTCTAGGGGATACAATTGCACCTCTCTTACATCCCCAAATAACTTAGAAACAACAATCAGGAATTCAGCCGACAACAGAGAATCTGGACGGAATCTTCTTGGCATCCTACAAAGAAATCAAAGGTTCCATGGAAACGTCGAGCCGAAGCAAAACTTTTGCGAACCAATCCACCCCCCATCATCTCACAATAAATGGAAGAATTTACCTTCGAGACTTGGTTACTTCGATCAGAGAGGGTGGGTCGATTCTGGATTGTCGAATGCTTTTCATAGACTTCGTTTAAATATATTTTGCTAGACATCAATCCGTCCCTTGTCACACTCAATCAGTAAAGCTAGCTGCGTGTCTTTAGCCGCAGGTATACGTACGAAATGTATGGGGTTTTTTTTCTCATGTTCCTTTCTTTCTTTTACTTGTTTCATTCATTAGACTGCGGCCATGCTGGAGCAGCGCCTTAAAGTTTTTTTTATATAATATATACTAGCCTCCCTCTTTCACACGATGCTACACACAGCATATATGTTTGTATATATATATATATACACCAGCTGCCTTAACTCGTACAAGTCAGTGGATCAGTGGGTATAAGCAGGTGTGTGAAATGGGCTAAAAAGCTTGGTTCATCTGTCACATGGGTCCTCTCGCAACATTTATACTGTCCACTTAGGATATACCGACCTAACCTCTGGCCAGAACCTAACGCCAATTTCCCTGAACTCTTGCGGGGTCACCATGTCTGTCCCAAGCGAAAGCCCGAAAGCAAAAGTCATACGCACTAGTTGTCCTTCTGCTCACATGTCTGTCTTACTTGCAAGGCCCCTTGACCGTTCATACGTCATCACTTACCTTATACTTCCAGCCTATCCCACCATCTTTGTCATATATTATGTGTAGTAAGAGGCTTGCTTCCCAACCACATGGTTCTGGGTTCAGTCACACTGCGTGCCACCTTGAGCAAGTGTCTTCTGCTATAGTCTCAAGCCGACCAAAGCCTTGTGAGTGGTTTTGGTGGATGGAAACTGAAAGAAGCCCATCGAATATATATATGTGTGTGTGTGTCTCCTCATGTCTGTGTGTCTGTCTCCCATCACTGCTTGATAACTGGTGTTGGTGTTTATGCTCCTATAACCTAGCAGTTCAGCAAAGCAGACCAAAATAAGTGCTGGATTCGATTCATTCGACTAAAACAGAATTTTTCAAGGCCATCACTTAGGGGCTGGTGTCGGTTTTTTGACATCCCTATAATGTAGTGGTTTTGTAAAAGGAGATTTATAAAAAAAAGAAAGAAACACCTCCTGTGTTCATAATGTCTACATACATACACACTCACACAAACATGTATATGGGCATACACACACAAACATATATGTGCATGTACGTACTCATATGTATACACATATCCACACTCCAAACACTATTATGACAACTTACTGATTGTCCTCCAAGTAAATGCATAAACTACGGTTTAAGCAACATATTACCTGCCTCTGGACGCCCTCTTCCCATGACGGTACCCATACAGGTGATCCCCAGGAGTGCCTCCGGATTTAAACATCCCCTGGTTGCTTGGATGCTTCAGACTACCCCTGAAGGATCGAGGCAAACCTACCACTTACCTATATATATATATATACATATATATATATATATATATATATATATATACACATACATACATGTGTGAGCATGTATTGTACACGCCAGTAATCTAAAAATGTATTCCAACAGACAAGGTAACTCTCATGGAAGTAGCCAACCGAAATATAATGCTTTCAAAAACTAAACCTTTTCCAGGTGTCTTTGGACAAACTTAATCTTCTTGAGACGAAGAGACTCTTAAGGAATGAAGAGACTCTTAAGGAACTGAGAGAGATGAACACGAATTTGAGACTTTTGATTAGCAACACTGATGAACTCACTCGCTCCACACAAGAGGAAAAGAAGAGAAAGAACAATCCCTGCAACAGCTCAATCAACATTTGTCCAAATTATGCACCACTCTTCATTCTTTACCACATAATAATTGCTTAAATGAAAATCCACCTAAAGATGATACACAAGATAGAAGCCCATCCCCCTCCACTATCAATTAAAAACCGCATTATACACATATAGAATGAAAAACTTAAAGCCAGAAAGGTTACTTTCTGGAACATCATCAAAAACAAGCACAAGGCAGAAATTTATGAACACTGGTTAAATTCTGCCTCATAAACTCCAAATTAAACGTATTCCAAACGAACAGGACCAACAAAGACAATTATGGGAGAAACTAACACTTGGAAAACATGAAGACAGAAATAGAACTGCTTAAGCTTAGAGCGCTGAGCAATGAAGAAAAATTGAAGAACATAGATGAGGAAATCTACAACGAATTAAAGAAACATTGAGATGGTCAACGCTTGGAAAGTGTCTTTAAACTGTGGCAAACAACTTGTGAAGCTGAAGAAACAAACTCGCTACAAGGCTGGCAAAGACAAAGCAATTTGTTTATTAACTACGAAACACAGTTCATCGTAGAATAGGCATCGGATAAGCCCTTGCTGAAGGAAAATAAAGCAAAAACATACACAGAAATGAACCCAGGCTTATCGAACACAAACCAGAGACGGACAAGGGGAGGCAACTCCACCGACCTTACATCCCCAAATAATAACTTAGAAACAACAATCAGGAATTCAGCCGACAACAGAGAATCTGGACGGAATCTTCTTGGCATCCTACAAAGAAATCAAAGGTTCCATGGAAACGTCGAGACGAAGCAAAACTTTTGCGAACCAATCCACCCCCCATCATCTCACAATAAATGGAAGAATTTACCTTCGAGACTTGGTTACTTCGATCAGAGAGGGTGGGTCGATTCTGGATTGTCGAATGCTTTTCATAGACTTCGTTTAAATATATTTTGCTAGACATCAATCCGTCCCTTGTCACACTCAATCAGTAAAGCTAGCTGCGTGTCTTTAGCCGCAGGTATACGTACGAAATGTATGGGTTTTTTTCTCATGTTCCTTTCTTTCTTTTACTTGTTTCATTCATTAGACTGCGGCCATGCTGGAGCAGCGCCTTAAAGTTTTTTTTATATAATATATACTAGCCTCCCTCTTTCACACGATGCTACACACAGCATATATGTTTGTATATATATATATATACACCAGCTGCCTTAACTCGTACAAGTCAGTGGATCAGTGGGTATAAGCAGGTGTGTGAAATGGGCTAAAAAGCTTGGTTCATCTGTCACATGGGTCCTCTCGCAACATTTATACTGTCCACTTAGGATACACCGACCTAACCTCTGGCCAGAACCTAACGCCAATTTCCCTGAACTCTTGCGGGGTCACCATGTCTGTCCCAAGCGAAAGCCCGAAAGCAAAAGTCATACGCACTAGTTGTCCTTCTGCTCACATGTCTGTCTTACTTGCAAGGCCCCTTGACCGTTCATACGTCATCACTTACCTTATACTTCCAGCCTATCCCACCATCTTTGTCATATATTATGTGTAGTAAGAGGCTTGCTTCCCAACCACATGGTTCTGGGTTCAGTCTCACTGCGTGCCACCTTGAGCAAGTGTCTTCTGCTATAGTCTCAAGCCGACCAAAGCCTTGTGAGTGGTTTTGGTGGATGGAAACTGAAAGAAGCCCATCGAATATATATATGTGTGTGTGTGTCTCCTCATGTCTGTGTGTCTGTCTCCCATCACTGCTTGATAACTGGTGTTGGTGTTTATGCTCCTATAACCTAGCAGTTCAGCAAAGCAGACCAAAATAAGTGCTGGATTCGATTCATTCGACTAAAACAGAATTTTTCAAGGCCATCACTTAGGGGCCGGTGTCGGTTTTTTGACATCCCTATAATGTAGTGGTTTTGTAAAAGGAGATTTATAAAAAAAAGAAAGAAACACCTCCTGTGTTCATAATGTCTACATACATACACACTCACACAAACATGTATATGGGCATACACACACAAACATATATGTGCATGTACGTACTCATATGTATACACATATCCACACTCCAAACACTATTATGACAACTTACTGATTGTCCTCCAAGTAAATGCATAAACTACAGTTTAAGCAACATATTACCTGCCTCTGGACGCCCTCTTCCCATGACGGTACCCATACAGGTGATCCCCAGGAGTGCCTCCGGATTTAAACATCCCCTGGTTGCTTGGATGCTTCAGACTACCCCTGAAGGATCGAGGCAAACCTACCACTTACCTATATATATATATACATATATATATATATATATCTATATATATACATACATACATGTGTGAGCATGTATTGTACACGCCAGTAATCTAAAAATGTATTCCAACAGACAAGGTAACTCTCATGGAAGTAGGCAACCGAAATATAATGCTTTCAAAAACTAAACCTTTTCCAGGTGTCTTTGGACAAACTTAATCTTCTTGAGACGAAGAGACTCTTAAGGAACTGAGAGAGATGAACACGAATTTGAGACTTTTGATTAGCAACACTGATGAACTCACTCGCTCCACACAAGAGGAAAAGAAGAGAAAGAACAATCCCTGCAACAGCTCAATCAACATTTGTCCAAATTATGCACCACTCTTCATTCTTTACCACATAATAATTGCTTAAATGAAAATCCACCTAAAGATGATACACAAGATAGAAGCCCATCCCCCTCCACTAGCAACTAAAAACCGCATTATACACATATAGAATGAAAAACTTAAAGCCAGAAAGGTTACTTTCTGGAACATCATCAAAAACAAGCACAAGGCAGAAATTTATGAACACTGGTTAAATTCTGCCTCATAAATTCCAAATTAAACGTATTCCAAACGAACAGGACCAACAAAGACAATTATGGGAGAAACTAACACTTGGAAAACATGAAGACAGAAATAGAACTGCTTAAGCTTAGAGCGCTGAGCAATGAAGAAAAATTGAAGAACATAGCTGAAGAAATCTACAACGAATTAAAGAAACATTGAGATGGTCAACGCTTGGAAAGTGTCTTTAAACTGTGGCAAACAACTTGTGAAGCTGAAGAAACAAACTCGCTACAAGGCTGTCAATGACAAAGCAATTTGTTTATTAACTACGAAACACAGTTCATCGTAGAATAGGCATCGGATAAGCCCTTGCTGAAGGAAAATAAACCAAAAACATACACAGAAATGAACCCAAGCTTATCGAAAACAAACCAGGGACGGTCTAGGGGATACAATTGCACCTCTCTTACATCCCCAAATAACTTAGAAACAACAATCAGGAATTCAGCCGACAACAGAGAATCTGGACGGAATCTTCTTGGCATCCTACAAAGAAATCAAAGGTTCCATGGAAACGTCGAGCCGAAGCAAAACTTTTGCGAACCAATCCACCCCCCATCATCTCACAATAAATGGAAGAATTTACCTTCGAGACTTGGTTACTTCGATCAGAGAGGGTGGGTCGATTCTGGATTGTCGAATGCTTTTCATAGACTTCGTTTAAATATATTTTGCTAGACATCAATCCGTCCCTTGTCACACTCAATCAGTAAAGCTAGCTGCGTGTCTTTAGCCGCAGGTATACGTACGAAATGTATGGGGTTTTTTTTCTCATGTTCCTTTCTTTCTTTTACTTGTTTCATTCATTAGACTGCGGCCATGCTGGAGCAGCGCCTTAAAGTTTTTTTTATATAATATATACTAGCCTCCCTCTTTCACACGATGCTACACACAGCATATATGTTTGTATATATATATATATACACCAGCTGCCTTAACTCGTACAAGTCAGTGGATCAGTGGGTATAAGCAGGTGTGTGAAATGGGCTAAAAAGCTTGGTTCATCTGTCACATGGGTCCTCTCGCAACATTTATACTGTCCACTTAGGATATACCGACCTAACCTCTGGCCAGAACCTAACGCCAATTTCCCTGAACTCTTGCGGGGTCACCATGTCTGTCCCAAGCGAAAGCCCGAAAGCAAAAGTCATACGCACTAGTTGTCCTTCTGCTCACATGTCTGTCTTACTTGCAAGGCCCCTTGACCGTTCATACGTCATCACTTACCTTATACTTCCAGCCTATCCCACCATCTTTGTCATATATTATGTGTAGTAAGAGGCTTGCTTCCCAACCACATGGTTCTGGGTTCAGTCTCACTGCGTGCCACCTTGAGCAAGTGTCTTCTGCTATAGTCTCAAGCCGACCAAAGCCTTGTGAGTGGTTTTGGTGGATGGAAACTGAAAGAAGCCCATCGAATATATATGTGTGTGTGTCTCCTCATGTCTGTGTGTCTGTCTCCCATCACTGCTTGATAACTGGTGTTGGTGTTTATGCTCCTATAACCTAGCAGTTCAGCAAAGCAGACCAAAATAAGTGCTGGATTCGATTCATTCGACTAAAACAGAATTTTTCAAGGCGTTGTGTATATGACTATGTGCGTATGAACATGTGTAGATATGAGTATGTGTAGATACATCTATGTGTGGCATGTTTATGTGTGTTAAAAAAAAAGGTTTTAATAAAATAACAATATTAAAAAAATGCATGTTTGAATTTTAACCGTTATCCTTGTATTAGTGTCATATATATTTGTATATATGTATGTGTGTGTGTATATATGTGTATATATGTATAGGTGTAGTGATGGATAAGCGTATATGTGTGTATACTTTAAGATTATACGTATATTTGTGAGTGTGTGTGAGTGTCAATATGATTGTGTGTACTTGTATATATGTATAAGCAAGGTTATATATGTGCATATAAGCAAGGTTATATATGTGCATATATGCATACATTCGTCATATCCATTCAAGAAAAGAACCAATTTTCAAGAACTCATCGATGAAAATCCACTATCACATATAGAAAAATTAATAATATATATATACATATCTTTTCTCTTTTACTTGTTTCAATTATTTCACTGCGGCCATGCTGGAGCACCACCTTTAGCTGAGCACAACGACCCCAGGACTTATTCTATTGGTCTCTTTTGCCAAACCACTAAGTTACGGGGACGAAAACACACCAGCATCGGTTGTCCAGCAATGCTAGGGGCACAAACACAAACATAAACACATATATATATATATATATATATAGATACATTGATACGACGGGCTTCTTTCAGTTTCCATCTACCAAATCGACTCACAAGGCTTTGGTCGGCCCGAGGCTATAGTTGAAGTCACTTGCCCAAGGTACTATGCAGTGAGACTGAACCCAGAACCATATGGTTGGTAAGCAAGCGACTTACCACATAGCCACCCCGGCACCATATATATGTCTCTTTATGTTTCTTTATATTTTAAAGTTTATTTTCATTATTATTCTAATTCTTCATTCTTTTGGGTTTTATATACTTCTAATTACCATTTACATACATTTATATATATACACACATCCTTTTATCTTCTAGACAAGTGGTATAGACAAATAGAATAAAAAATCTCTCTACTTAAATTGTAATTATCCCATGGATGACCAGTAACTCCAGGGATATCATATTTCAAGTTTAATGGAGCCTGACACTATCTGTCAGACACACCTCATGTATGTCTGTCTATTCATACATACATACATACATATCTACATACATACCCACACACTCATTTATTCATACATACATGCATTCATACATACATATATATGTATATATATATATATATATATATATATATATACATACATACATACATATGTACATACATACATATATATATATATATACATACATATGTATATATATATATGTATAGATGTATGTACGAGTGGATTTGGTAGACGGAAACTGAAAGAAGCCCGTCGTATATATCTATGTATGTGTGTATGAGTGTCTGTGTTTGTCCCCCAAACATCACATAACAACCGATGCTGGTGTGTTTATGTCCCCCGTAACTTAGCGGTTCGGCAAAAAGAGACCGATAGAATAAGTACTAGGCTTCCAAAGAATAAATCCTGGGGTCGATTTGCTCGACTAAAAGTGGTGTTACAGCATGGCCACAGTCAAAAGACTGAAACAAGTAAAAGAGTAAAAGAGTATACATGTATATATATATATATATATATGTATATATATATATATATATATATATCATCATCATCATCGTTTAACGTCCGCTTTCCATGCTAGCATGGGTTGGACGATTTGACTGAGGACTGGTGAAACCGGATGGCAACACCAGGCTCCAGTCTGATTTGGCAGAGTTTCTACAGCTGGATGCCCTTCCTAACGCCAACCACTCAGAGAGTGTAGTGGGTGCTTTTACGTGTCACCCGCACGAAAACGGCCACACTCGAAATGGTGTCTTTTATGTGCCACCCGCACAAGCCAGTCCAGGGGCACTGGCAACGATCTCGCTCGAAAATCCTACAGGAGCCAGTCAGGCGGTACTGGCAACGGCCACGCTCAAAATGGTGCATCTCATGTGCCACCCGCACAAGAACCAGTCCAGGGGCACTGGCAACGATCTTACTTGGCTTGCCGGGTCTTCTCACGCACAGCCCATTTCCAAAGGTCTCGGTCCGTAGTCATCGCCTCGGTGAGGCCCAATGTACGAAGGTCTTGCCTCACCACCTCAGCCCAGGTCTTCCTGGGCCTACCTCTTCCACGGGTTCCCTCAACTGTTAGGGTGTGGCACTTTTTCACGCAGCTATCCTCCTCCATTCTCACCACATGTCCATACCAGCGCAATCGTCTCTCTTGCACGCCACAACTGATGCTTCTAATGTTCAGCTTTTCTCTCAAGATACTTACACTCTGACGGGTATTCACATTGACATTACACATCCAACGGAGCATACTGGCTTCATTCCTTGCGAGCTTACGTATGTCCTCAGCAGTTACAGCCCATGTTTCACTGCCATGTAGCATGGTTGTTCGTACGCATGCGTCATACAGTCTGCCTTTTACTCTGAGTGAGAGTCCCTTTGTCGCCAGCAGGGGTAAGAGCTCTCTAAACTTTGCCCAGGCTATTCTTATTCTAGCAGCTACACTTTCAGCGCACCCACCCCCACTACTAACTTGGTCACCCAGATAGCGGAAGCTATCGACTACCTCTAGTTTTTCACCCTGGAATGAGATAGAAGTTGTTTCCTGTTTGTTTGCAGTCTTTATTGCACCTGAACATCTGCCACAAACAAAAACTAACTTGCTAGTTAACCTGCCTTTGATGTTGCTGCACCTCTTATGTGTCCATAGCTTGCACCGGGTACATCTTATAGAGTTACTACCTACTCCTTTTCTACATACTGAGCAGGGCCATCTACCTGAAGGGGTTTGTGTTTTATCTACCTTCCTACTTATTAGGATTTTGGTTTTAGCTAGGTTGACTCTAAGGCCCTTCAGTTCTAGACCTTGCTTCCACACCTGAAACTTCTCCTCTAGTTCTGATAGTGACTCCGCAATTAGGGCAAGGTCATCAGCATAGAGGAGCTCCCAGGGGCAACCTGTCTTGAACTCCTCTGTGATTGCCTGGAGGACTATGGTAAATAATAGGGGGCTGAGGACGGAACCTTGGTGGACCCCTACCTCTACCCGGAATTCATTGCTGTACTCATTTCCAACCCTCACCTTACTGGCCGCATCTCTGTACATGGCTCGCACAGCTCTCACTAGCCATTCTTCTATCCCAAGTTTCCTCATTGACCACCAGATAAGGGATCGGGGGACCCTGTCAAAGGCTTTCTCCATGTCATACAGAATCCTTTCTCTTTTGTTTTTATTTTACATTTACAATTTATATATATATATATATATATATCATCATCGTCGTCGTTTAACGTCCGCTTTCCATGCTAGCATGGGTTGGACAATTTGACTGAGGACTGGTGAAACCAGATGGCTACACCAGGTTCCAATCTGATTTGGCAGAGTTTCTACAGCTGGATGCCCTTCCTAACGCCAACCACTCAGAGAGTGTAGTGGGTGTTTTTTACTTGCCACCGGCCCGAAGGCCAGTCATGCTGTACTGGCAACGGCCATGCTCAAAATGGTGTATTTTATGTGCCACCCGCACAAGAGCCAGTCCAGGGGCACTGGCAACGATCTCGCTCGAAAGTCCTTACATATGCCGCAGGCACAAGTGCCAGAAAGGCGACGCTGGGCACAGGTGCCATCACAATTTCGCTTTCGCTTGCCCCAATAAGTCTTCGCAAGCTGAGTTTTGTGTCTAATGAAGGAGACGACATTGGCATGGGTGCCAATCATCGAATTTTACTCGATTTCGATTTCACTTGCCTCAACCGGTCTTCGCAAGTGGAGTTTAGCATCCAATTCAACTCGATTTCAATTTCACTTGCCTCAACAGGTCTTCGCAAGTGGAGTTTAGTGTCCAATGAAGGAAGGTACGCATAAGTGGACTGGCTGAGGCCTTAGATTTAGGTCTCACTTGGCTTGCCGAGTCTTCTCGCGCACAGCATATTTCCAAAGGTCTCAGTCAGAAGTCATCCCTCGGTGAGGCCCAATGTTCGAAGGTCGTGCCTCACCACCTCATCCCAGGTCTTCCTGGGCCTACCTCTTCCCTCCTATTCTAGTAGGGGATGAGGCATGATCGCACAAAACATTCACCTTAGCCCTCATCCCTGTCTTTCACTGCTAAACCCAACATTAAACCATGATCAACACTCGCAATAAACCTTCATCTTCAGTACTGATCCTGTTTAATCTCTACCCTCCCCATCGCCACAAAGCCTAACCCCTAGTTCAAACTTTGATCTCTTACCTAACTATTCTCTCTAAAAACCGTTCACAAATCCCCAAGCTAACCCTAATATAGTCTAAAGTCTGAACCCCAATCCTAACAACAAACCCTCAACAAAATAAGAAAAACAGCAAATACTCAACAAAATAAGAAAAACTACTTACCTTTGGCAATTTGCCAACTATAACAGAAAACATGATATGCAAACAACGAGCAAAATATCAACCAACAACATTTGAACGTCAGATTTTTTTTTAAGTCAGATTATTATTTTTTTTTTAAAGTCAAATTTTTTTATTTTTAAAGTCAGATTGTTTTTTTTTTTTAAATTCAGATTATTTTTTTTTTTTTTTAACCCTTTCGTTACTAACCCGGCCGTAGCCGGCCCAAAAAATTTTTGGTTCATAAGACTAACCCGGCCGTAGCCGGCCGAGCATACCCATTGTTATTTAAATGTATATTTGAACCCAAATCTCGTTAATACAGTCGTTAAAACACCTGATTTCACTTTGCAAACAGTTGAGTTATTGTCTCCCACATTGTTTGGCCTGATATTTGAACTCAGTGAATTTTGGAAGATTTCTTTCCACATTTTTTGCGGCGTTGATTTTTTTCAACTTTGAAGATGGAGAGGAGTTTCATGCTATCAAGCAGTGATTCCGAATTTGAAGGTTTTTCAACAGAAGATATGGAGATATCGAAGAAAAGAATGAATGAGCTACAAAAGCACGTGGTGAACGATAAGGAATCGGATATTTCTGGATCCGAAACCGAAATCAGCGATTCTGAAAGCGGCGACGGTGACAGCGAGGATGATTTTACACCAGAATGGAGTAAAAATTAAAACAAACGTTTTTATTAACAATTTTTGTGAGGAAACAGGGTCTAGCCATAGTCTTTCTCAGGAAGCGAAACCTTTAGACTTCCTTTTCATGCTTGTTTCAACTGATTACTGCGGAAACAAACCGTTATGAAGAATGTAAACGAACCGGGAAAAAAAAGATCGCTTGCAGTTTCCTGCAACTGTAGATGAAATACGGGCATTTTTTGCCATAAATATTATCATGGATATTAGACAGTTACCCAGAATAACAAATTACTGGAGCGATCAGGAACCTTTTGGCGATGAATATATTTCCAGTATTATGAACGAGTACGATTCGTGAAGCTGAACCAATATATACATGTGAGAGACACTAGCAGTACCCCCCCCCCCCCAGTACGTGCAGAACTGTGAGACAAAACTTATGCAATAGAATTGATTAAGAACCCTTTCTTTAATTATGTTCCAAATATCACATTAATATGTTGATAAATAAAAAAGTTACAGGTGTTTAATGAGACTAGTCTAAATTCATGATTATTTTAGAATTTAATTGAAACTCATGAGGGGTGTATTTTGGCCAGAAATATAGTAACGAAAGGGTTAAAGTCAAATTATTATTTTTTTTTTAAGTCAGATTGTTTTTTTTTTTTTGTTTCTTATGTCGAATCATGAAATAGAAAAACTACTTACCTTTGGCAATTTGCCAACTATAACAGAAAACATGATATGCAAACAACGAGCAAAATATCAACCAACAACATTTGAACGTCAGATTTTTTTGATTTTTTTAATGTGTTGAATCATGAAATACACTTGTTTACTAAATACAGTTGTCCTTGTATTCACACAGTATTCTTTATCGAAACTTATCAACCACATAAGGTTCTTACCACATTGTCTTAGAATGAAATTACTATATACAGGGGGACCCAAAAGTAGGTTCGCAGTTCTTCAACAATCTCTTTTGCATTCATATATTAACAGTTTAGATCTTAATTATAAAACAATATGAAACCATTATTCTATGCCAATTTAGTTAATTGTAAGGTAGAAGGCATGTAAATAGCACCTTTTGAGCGGGATCGTTACCAGCGTCGCCTTCCTGGCATCTGTGCCTGCGACACACGTGAAAGTGCATTGCATCCACAAGTCATCAAGCTAATCATTATCATGCGAAATGAAGTTGATGTTTTTATTTATAATAGAAACAAATTAATTATTGCAATGAAAATAAGAAATACAGTTAATGTGTATGTGTAACCATCATCATCATTTAACATTCGTTTTTCAGGCTGTCATGGGTTGGACTATTTCACATGATCTGAGACGAATTACTACACTTAGCTCTAATGTGTGTTTTGACATGGTTTCTCTATGTCTGAGAAACAGTTTCGGTAACACTGACACGAGTAAAATTACCAAGTAAATTTCAAGGCAGAGTAGATTGCTAGTAGTGAGAGAGGTGGCTTCATCCTCAGCTGTAGTATGATAGAGGGACAGGTAGAGGTGTGTTGCTGCAGAGAAAGCACATGGCTACCCCGCATCTAATTATCACATTTTCGTTGCTAAAGTGAAACTAAGAAACAGAAAACTGTGTAAGCCAAGGAACAACTGTATTTTATGAAAACATTGCAAAAGGAATTAAACTGAAACAGATATCAACAGGACACATACAACCCGTGCTAGTATGGAGAAAATGATCCTTACTTATTTATTATTATTATTATTATAACAACAACAACAACAACCACAATGATAGTAACACCCTACACTCTGCCTTCTACAACCCTAACCCTAACCCTAACAACTAATCTTATGACATGACAAGGATCTCCCCCACAGACTTACCCTTCAACAAAAGGGCATGTATCCCACCCCAAATCGACAGTGAAACAGAAGCAAAGATCTCCTTAGCAAGAAATAGACTCCGACATATCTTAGACTAATACAACAAATCCACTAAAAAACATAGTGAGGAGGGGACCCACCAAATCAGCTCCTCTGTTGACAGAGGCCTACATAAACTGAGACAGCGAATTAGGAACAGGGAATTAGTGTGCCTCCCTACGGACAAGTCTGGCAGACTGTCAATAGACAGCCGTCAGAACTATGTCCAAACTATGCAACAACACATCAGTAACATGAGAGAAGTTACACAAGAACATGAAAAAGTGGAAAAAAATCCTCAACGCACACATGGGAATGTGGTGCAACATACTCCAACGTACAAAAAGGACAGCACACAATTTCCAAGCTACCAACAACGACATTCCTACACTGTACGGGTTACGCAAAGACCACAAACCCTACATAAACCCTGTCATGGGACCTCCAACCAGACCAGTTTGTGGAGCAAATATCTCCAGCAACTGTACACTGTCCTACTTCCTCTCACAAGTATTACGACCTCTCATAGAGATGTCTCCAGATGTCTGTATAAGCATGGAAGATCTCCTCAGTAGAATCAGTACTTGCAACTACTCCGACGACCTCACAGGTTGTGTAGTGGGTAGTATGGATGTGATTTCACTCTACCCATCTATAGACATAGATTTTGCTGTGGGGATATGCATTCAGGTGATCTGTGAGAGTGAAGTGGAGTTCCGCAAGGTCAACACGAGGGAACTGGGCCTCCTCCTCAGACTAAGCTACGACAGTAACTATTTGGATGACCATGACCTCAGTAGATTCTGCCCCACCAGGCCACAGAGGGGAAGACCACCCATCATCACTTCAGCAGTGAAAAAGAAGCACCACTCAACGCTGGAGTGGCTGGACTGCACCCACCCAAAACCTGAGAACAACAATCAGGTGAAGGAAATGATGGCTCATGCAATAGGGGCCAGTATAAAAACCACCTTGAAGAACCACATAGTAAAGTTCAACAAAAAACTATACATGCAGGTTCAAGGTGCAGCCATCGGCATTGGTGTAGCTGGAGATGTGGCCGGCCTCTTCATGACCTGTTGGGACAGAAAACTCAAACATATGTTAGCAGAACGGTCCACAACTCTTCTACTTTACAGCAGATATGTAGATGACATTAATATCATAGTTAGGACCAACTTTTATTTATATGCGATGTAATTGTTCCTTTTTGGAATGGCATTGTTAGGGAGGTGTGAGTGGCCAGATCTGGCCAGTTTGAACCTAAAACAGAATATTTGGGCCTCAACGGGCCCTGCCTTATTTAACATTGTCCCAAAACTGATCAAAGAGGAAAAGGATCCTATCAGCTTTTTCAAGGAATACCAGATGAGCCACCCATACCTGGGTACAACTCACTCAACAAGAACTCCCCACTTGAGTGGACCACGATACCGCAAAACTTGGCTTTAAAAGGATTTAGATAATCCTATCAGATGGTGCTATTAAATTGGACATGGCCTGGACCAATCTTTGGTTGAAACATATCAAAGTTTTATCTAAGATATACATATGTACATATGCATCATCATCATCATCATCATTGTTTAATGTTCACTTTCCATGCTGGCATGGGTTGGATGGTTTGACTGAGGACTGGCAAACCAGCAGGCTGTACCAGGTTTCATTCTGATCTGGTAAGGTTTCTACAGCTGGATGCCCTTCCAAATGCCAACCACTACAAGAGTGAAGTGGGTGCTTTTACGTGGGCCAGTCAGGCAGCACTAGCAACAACCATGCTCAAATGGTGCTTTTTACATGCCACTGTATCTACATATATACATGTATATATGTATGTATGTATGTGTTTGCATCATAGAGGCCTGTGGCTTAGTGGTTGCAGTGTGTCCTGCCCTCAATTGCAAGGCTGTGAGTTCCCGGTGGTGGTGTTGTGTCCTGTCATTCAGCTGGCAGAAAGGAGTTGTACATGGGATTCAAAAAGGGCCACTCTTGTCCCATTCTCAGTCACACTGAACCTCCATGAGAACTATGTTAAGGATTATGCAATATCTGTGGAGTGCTCAGCCACTTGTATGCTAATTTCACAAGCAAGTCGTTCCATTGATCAGATCATTGAGCACTCATCGTCATAACTGACGGGAATGCCTGTTAGTTACATATGCATACGTACACACACACACACACACACACATATATATACACACATAAATACATTTATACATATAAATGGGAGAATTTACGAAAAAAACAACAACAGACGAGGACAGGTGGTGTAAACAACAAAAGGATGTATTAGTTTAACGCTCGGGAATAGAGAAAGTCTTTGACGTTTCGAGCACCGTTAATGGCACCTGTGCCCAGCGTCGCCTTCCTGGCACTTGTGCCAGATGGCACGTGTAAAGACATTCAAGTGAGATCGTTGCCAGTGCCCTCGAACTGGCTCTTTTGCAGGTGGCACGTAAAATACACCATTCTGAGCGTGGCCGTTGCCAGTACCGCCTGACTGTCCTTTGTGCTGGTGGCACATAAAAATCCCCCACTACACTCTCAGAGTGGTTGGCGTTAGGAAGGGCATCCAGCTGTAGAAACTCTGCCAAATCAGATTGGAGCCTGGTGTAGCCATCCGGTTTCACCAGTCCTCAGTCAAATTGTCCAACCCATGCTAGCATGGAAAGCGGACGTTAAACGACGACGATGATGATGATGATATATATATATATATATATATATATATATATATATATATATATATATATATATATGTATCCTATGAGATTAAAAGCATTCATTAAAGTTAGTCTCATGTTCCACCTGATGTACATCTGTGTGCGTGTGTTAAATGATGTTTAATTTTATTCAAACCAACAATAAACAGCTAATTATTCACCCACACACAGTCTCATAGACTCTATTATACATTAATCTATATTTATCACTTGTCAACTACTTTTACGCGATAGTTTCAGGTTTTTATCCAAGTGGTCGGAAACACAGACTTTTTTAAACGGTCTTTGTCCCAGCTTTTAAAACAAACGACAAAATGCTTTTATATCACATGATTAGGAACATCGTTGATGCTCTGCTTGTTGCTTAGGAAACGGATAATTAAAACTTCATTCAATGTCTACAATTCAAAGCAAACTGACTTTTGCTCAGGGCAGTGGGCAACCAGCCTCCTCCAGTGGGTTCCATTCAGCTTCTATCGTCACACATCCATTCTACATAATGCTGAGGAATTTCAACCATGTTTCGTGGTCTGCTACCACAACAGCTCCTTTATAGGATCCAGTTAGCTCAAGACATCATCAGGAGGATCCACGTCCGGTTTCGGCCCCTACTCCCCTACCATTTTGACGTGGCGCCTCCCCCCCTTTCGGAGGTGTCTTCAGCTCCGGTGCTGGGTGCATGTCTTCTTTCTTCTATTCCCTGGCCTCTTCAATGCAGCATCAACGAGTGTCAGCATCCGACTGATTGTCTTGTCAAATTCCCCTTTTTATACCTGCTGCTAGGCTCCAGCAGGCTGCCCCAGCAAGTTGTCACGTGACAGTGTCTAAATTTCCCGCTGCTAGGGTCCAGTAGACAGCCCCAGCAAGTCTTCGGGTCATCTTGAAATGGCCACCACCGGGTAGCATGGGATCTTTGGCCTCCCTTTTTTCACACTCGTTATCAGGTAGTACTCAAGCCATGGTTGTTTTCAAGTCCTGCTGATTGGTTAGGTACAGAATGGAGCCAGCCAGATGGAATCCCTTGCAATGGTCACAACCTCGCTCTTCTCAGAATCTCTTTGTTTCTGACCTGATCTGCCAGTGTGCTCTCAACATCTTTCTCAGATACATTTCATTGAATACAATTAGTTTTCTATTCCTCTTCGTTGTCTTCTTCCAAATCCTTTTCTTTCAACATGGACTCCAAATTGAAACTCACTCCAGCTTCTTCATTAACTTCCACCCATAATCTTTCAGTCTCGTAACACTCTCGTTATGTTTCTCTTCACTGGTTGTCATTAATATAGATTTTTTATTTCATTCCACGTTTCAAGTTTTGTCTTTAGTGCAGGGTTTTTGGGGGTTTTTTTGTGCTAAGTTATGAGGGTAGGGTGGAACAAACCAACAGCTGTTGTTATCTAGTAGGAGAGACAGACACAAAGGCACACACAGACGCACACATACATACATACATACATACATATATTCAGTCAATATGAGAATAAAAAACTCTTATAGGGATGGTTCTATCTAAGTTACATAATAATAATAATATATATATATATATACACACACATATATGTATGTACATGTGTGTGTATATATACATGTATATATATATATATATATATATATATATATATATATATATATATGTGGTGGTGGAACAAGGATGTAGACGGGGCTATTAGACAAAAGAAACAGGCTTGGAAGGACTGGAAGAACGGTGGTAGCAGGGAATTGTACCAATCTGCCAGAAGGGAAGCTAGGCGACAGGGTTATTTAGCCAGAGGGGAAGCAGATAAGAAAAGATTTGCCAATGTTCTGCGCCGTGAGGACCAAAGACTCGAGGTATTTCGTGTTGCAAGACAGTGTAGGAGAGAGAATAGTGATGTTGTAGGAGAGAAATGTGTTCGCATGGATGACGGTACGCTTGCACTAAATGAGGCTGCAAAGAAAGAGGTCTGGAGATGCCACTACGATAGATTGCTTAATAAAGAGAATGAATGGGAGAAATAGAGCCTGCCGTATGTCGACCCAACAGAGGGACCAGCTATCCGAGTTGACAGTACCAGGGTAGATAAAGCAATCAAGAGTATTAAGACAGGGAAAGCCCCCGGCCCATCAGGAATCACTGCAGAGATGCACAAAATATCTGGCAGTGTTGGCTACAGCCTAGTCACCCGTATTACGAACCAGGTGTTAAACTAAGGAGTCATACCCAATGACTGGTGTAGCAGCACCATAGTCAACTGCTACAAAGGTAAAGGTGATGCTTTAGACACTAATAATTACAGAGGCATCAAGCTGTTAGATCAGGTTATGAAAGTTACGGAGAGGGTCATAGCCCAACTAATTAGGGAGCGAATCAATTTAGATGAGATGCAGTTTGGGTTCGTGCCAGGTAAAAGCACCACTGATGCCATATTTCTAGTGAGACAGCTGCAGGAGAAATATCTAGCCAAGGATAAACCTCTGTACCTGGCCTTTGTTGACATGGAGAAAGCCTTTGACAGGGTCCCCCGATCCCTTATCTGGTGGTCAATGAGGAAACTTGGGATAGAAGAATGGTTAGTGAGAGCTGTGCGAGCCATGTACAGAGATGCTGTCAGTAAGGTGAAGGTTGGAAATGAGTACAGTAATGAATTCCGGGTAGAGGTAGGGGTCCACCAAGGTTCCGTCCTCAGCCCCCTCCTATTTATCATAGTCCTCCAGGTGATCACAGAGGAATTCAAGACAGGTTGCCCCTGGGAGCTCCTCTATGCTGATGACCTTGCACTAATTGCGCAGTCACTATCAGAACTAGAGGAGAAGTTTAAGGTGTGGAAGCAAGGACTAGAATCGAAGGGCTTAGAGTCAACCTAGCAAAAACCAAAATCCTAATAAGTAGGAAGGTAGATAAAACACAAACCCCTTCAGGTAGATGGCCCTGCTCAGTATGCAGTAAAGGAGTAGGCAGTAACTCTATAAGATGTACCCGGTGCAAGCTATGGACACATAAGAGGTGCAGCAATATCAAAGGCAGATTAACTACAAAGTTAGTCTTTGTATGTGGCAGATGTTCAGGTGCAATAAACACTGTGAACAAACAGGAAACAACTTCTATCTCAATCCAGGGAGAAAAACTAGAGGTAGTTGATAGCTTCCGCTATCTGGGTGACCAAGTTAGTAGTGAGGGTGGGTGCGCTGAAAGTGTAACTGCTAGAATAAGAATAGCCTGGGCCAAGTTTAGAGAGCTCTTACCTCTGCTGGCGACAAAGGGACTCTCACTCAGGGTAAAAGGCAGACTGTATAACGCATGTGTACGAACAGCCATGCTACATGGCAGTGAAACATGGGCTGTGACTGCTGAGGACATGCGTAAGCTCGCAAGGAATGAAGCCAGTATGCTCCGCTGGATGTGTAATGTAAATGTGCATACCCATCAGAGTGTAAGTATCTTGAGAGAAAAGCTGAACATAAGAAGCGTCAGTAGTGGTGTGCAAGAGAGACGATTGCGCTGGTTTGGACATGTGGTGAGAATGAATGAGGATAGCTGCGTGAAAAAGTGTCACTCCCTAACAGTTGAGGGAACCCGTGGAAGAGGTAGGCCCAGGAAGACCTGGGCTGAGGTGGTGAGGCAAGACCTTCGAACATTGGGCCTCACCGAGGCGATGACTACTGACCGAGACCTTTGGAAATGTGCTGTGCGTGAGAAGACCCAGCAAGCCAAGTGAGATCGTTGCCAGTGCCCCTGGACTGGCTCTTGTGCGGGTGGCACATGAGATGCACCATTTTGAGCGTGACCGTTGCCAGTACCACCTGACTGGCCTTGTAGGGTTTTCGTGCGAGATCGTTGCCAGTGCCCCTGGACTGGCTCTTGTACGGGTGGCACATAAAAGACACCATTTCGAGCATGGCCGTTTTCGTGCGGGTGACACGTAAAAGAACCCACTACACTCTCTGAGTGGTTGGCGTTAGGAAGGGCATCCAGCTGTAGAAACTCTGCCAAATTAGATTGGAGCCTGGTGTAGCGATCCAGTTGCACCAGTCCTCAATCAAATCGTCCAACCCATGCTAGCATGGAAAGCGGACGTTAAACGATGATGATGATGATGATGATGATATATATGGTGAAGGCACATGGCTTACTGGTTAGGGTGTTGAGCTTACAATCATACGGTCAACAATTCGATCCTTAATGGTGCGTTGTATCCTTGAGCAAGACACTCTATTTTGCATTGTCCCAGTCCACTCAGCCGGCAAAAAAGAGTCGTACTTGTATTTCAAAGGACCAATCCTGTCCCATTCTGTGTGACACTGAATTCTCCTGAGAACTATGTTAATGGTGCAGGTGTGTGTAGGGCACTGATCCAATTGAAGGAGGTTGTTCCGTCAATCAGATCAACCGGAACACTTGTCGTTGTAAACAAAGAAGTGCTTGTTTATATACGTATGTGTATATATGCCTGTGCGCTCCATGGAAATGTTGTATTCGTTTAGCCCCAGGCTAAACCAGCCTGAGCAGAGCTTTAGTCATAAGGGTTCCATCTTTGACCCCCCCCCCCCATTTCTTCTTCTATCAACAAGCCCATGATGCTATGTGTTCTTCTTTTCATCATGTGACAGGGGAAATTTGACTGCTATTTTTAGCAAGTAAAAAGAACTCATATCAGGTCAGAGCTTCCTCAGCTTTTAAGACTTGGTTTTGTGTGTGTTTCTGCCTTTCTGGCTGCTTGGGTAGGTGTGTGTGTGTGTGAGGGAGTGAGTATATGTTATTGTGTTTGCTGGGCATTCCTTAGCCCCCACTCCCACCTCACCAGCCACCCAATACTTACCCCCCCACCCCATATGAACTCCTTGTCGGTGGTGTGTGTGTGTGTCTGGGTCTGTCCCACCATCGGAATGGGGTGGCAAGGGGGGGGGGGGCGTCTATGTGGGTTACCCTGCCTCAACTTCCTTCCCAGTCTCACTTGAAACATGATCCCCCCACACCACCACCACCACATAACTGTCCCCCCTCCCCGTATCATGTAGAACACAGATACACACATACATACACGCGCACGCAGTCACTGACTCAGTTTCTTTGGCTGTTTGTTTGCATCAGCCCACATCAGGGTGTAAAAGTGCATGGGTATACATATATATATATATATATATATATATATATATATATATAGTTTTAGGGAAAATAACCAATTTTCAAGAACTCATCGATGAAAATCCACTAAAGATTTTCTACTATTTGAAAATAATATGTATTCTTGTTTTTATACTATTCATTTGGTTCTTTATAGATTATTTTAATAGATAACTTATTTAACACTATATTATTTAGGAGTTATAGTTTCATTTCAACATAATATTAGAACTTCGATTGGAATAGTGTTGATATATTTTCGATTATTTTTGATTAATATTATTTGATTAATTATTAATCTTTATAGTTTATAATATCGTTAAAGTTTTTTTTAAATCAAAACTTTGTATATATATATAAAGTTTAACCTTTTATTCTTAATAATTTTTTCTTTCCTAATTTTTTCATTCATAATTTTTTCCATTCATAATTTTTTCATTCATATTTTTTATTATTACGTTTGTAGAAATAAATAATCTTGTATTTTTCTATTATTTAATTTGATCTTTAATCATAATTAAATAAACGTCTTTAGCTTTAAATAGTATAGCTTTAACTATTACACCGGTTAAATATGTACTAATTTTATCTTCATTATTATTTTAAACTTAAACTTCGTTCAACTTGTATTTAAAACAATGATAATTTAAAACAATGATAATTTAGGTAAGATGTTTTTTGTATATAATATACATGTTATTATTATGGATGAAGAGATGATTATTGAATGGTTATTATTTTGATATTATGATATTTTTTAAATAATTTTTCTATCTTTATATAATAAGTATATCATATTAATTCATTTGGTACTTATTGTTGGTTGAGATATATATCTAATTATTGTTCTACTTACGATCTGACGAGTAGCTATATTTTTGAATAGAACTTATTTTAGATAATTTCAATTGATTTTAATCGATTTAAATTTCTTTTCTATTTGAAAATTGGTTATGAAACACGTGTAATCTTTTTATTATATTTATCTTATGATATTTACTTTACTTTATATTATACTCATTTATTGTGCTTTTAATTATTAATTTTTCTATATGTGATAGTGGATTTTCATCGATGAGTTCTTGAAAATTGGTTATTTTCCCTAAAACTATATATATTTTATATATACTTTATCTATAAGGCTCAATTTAATTTTTTATAAATTGATTTTAATTGAGTTTTTTACCTGTAATTTTGGATTTTGTCCCTAATAATATTATTATATATATATATATATATATATATTATTAATTCATCAATAATATATTTAGAAAATCAATATTTAGTATTTCAAAAGATATATATCCAACATAACATGGTAGCATAATAAATTTAAAAGTTTAAAACATAAAAATAAACATAATATTCATGCTTATTTACACATAAATTTTTATACGCATATATATTTAAACATATATTTATCTATTTTTAGATTTTTATATGTATCGATATTTATATTCCATATTTTTATTTTTATGTTTTAAACTTTTAAATTTATTATGCTACCATGTTATGTTGGATATATATCTTTTGAAATACTAAATATTGATTTCCTAAATATATTATTGATGAATTAATAATATAAAATCACATATATACACATTTATTTGCTCAAGATAATTGAGCACTCAACATAAGTTCAATTATATATTATTTTAGAATATTACTCATAAAAGTTATATATATACATATATATATATATATATATATATATATATATATATATATATATATATATATACACACAGACATATACACTGCTATATATATATATATATATAAATATATATATATACACACGCACACAGATGCATATATACACACACACATGTAACTATTTGGACTTTGAGTATATGCCTATTCTTATGTCAGTCAAAGCACATTCACCGTTTCAGGCTACCTGATGTCATCCTCCACAGAAACTCTACAATTTTCACTGGATTTATGTCAGGAAACCCACAATGTTTGTTGTGTTTATTGTTGATAAAAGAAACAGAAGATGGATTTAGAATCTTTTATTCAACATGACAATCGTTTCAGCACATCCTTCAATCTGTCCCACCCACATCAGTGAAACTGAGTTCTACAAGTGCTGTGTGTCCCACCTACACTTAACAAGAAAACTTCTTACACAATGAACCAAACTACATCTCTTTCTCACGCATTATGATTACCTCTCACTCCCCAATCTTGTCGTCCTCTTGGCCCAGGGCCACTGTATCCTTACTCTCTGCTTGCCCCCGACCTGTGTATTCTACCCACATGCCTTCTCTCACTCTATTATTGCCATCTGCTAGCCCCCCCCCCCCCCCCCCAACCTGGATGTTCCACCAACACATAACAAGAACATTTTGCCCTCACCCTACCTCGACAAACCAATCCACGTCTCTTCTCTTTCTCGCAATTCCTCCTTCACTCCACAATCTCCTACAAATCATGCTTACTTGCTAATGGGAGCTTTGGCTCCCTAAACATCGGAGACAGAGGGGATAGTCACAACTGGATTGCCTGTGATCATACTTCTGCTTACTCAGGGTTTAGCTGGAGCAAAATGACAACATAAGCACACGATATCTGCCCCCCACCCCATCACCCTGCCTCTCCCCACTGCTCCTGACACAAATCAGCCCAAATGTGGGAACTGGTCTTCATTTAGAAATAGCAGACAAATCTCCCTCAAAATCACACCACATTGCTGTCTTCAAAAAACACGAGATCATGTTGGATGGTCAAGGATGGAAACCCTTTGATCATAAGTCAAGACTCTGACTGCAGCTGAAACCAGGCACAGGAAAATGAGAGCTGTTGTATGGTTGCTCTATCTGCTGAAAATAACAGCTAAATGATCCTCACCTCACTTCTGAACTTCTTCAATAAAGAAAGGAGGACACCCGAAGTCATGCACTTCTAAATATGAGATGGTCATGGTTGAGGCATCTGTGGTCATAGACCTTCTCCACCGAGGCTGGCCTAGGGTTAAACAACGAAAAACCAACAGTGACACTTATAGAACAGGATGTCTCCATCACCACCAGGCACCAGATAAACACACACACACACACACACACTGACCTCCCCCACCGTGTTGTGTGTGAACAGTTTTCTGTTGCCATGGAAATGTTGACATGAATAATAACAACATGGTGGTGGTGGTAGTTTAGTCCCAGGTCAATCCAGTCACAGCAGACACTCCAGCTGTGACCATCTTGCCTTTCCCCTAAAATTTTGTTTATACAATGTAACTATTTCTAAAATGGGAGCCATTTCAGGGAGATTTGGCTGCTATTTCTCCCAGCTCTAGCTACCATGTAGATGCCTCCCACATTGGTCCATACATAAGAGAGGAGTAGGGTGTGATTTGAGGGAGATTTAGCTGCTATTTCTAATAATGTAGTTAGTAGTGGCGGATCTCCCTCATTGGTTTGTGGTGGAAAGTGGTGGTGGTGAAAGTAGGAGTTGCAGCTTAGGTGATAGTAGCAGTGGTTATGAAGTGAGTAGCGAGTAGGGTGGTGGCAGTGGTGGTGGTGGTGGTGGTAGTTCTGGTGGCAATTTTGTGATGGTATATGTTGCAGCACTTGTAGTGGTGTTGGTAGTGGTGACAGTGGTGGCTGAGGTGGTAGTGGTGGTGGTGGTGGTGGTGGTGTTGTGATATATGGGGTCTTTTTTTTTTTAGGAAGTCTTCCAGGCTGTGTGTGTATTGACTAACATGTATGTGGGAGTTAATGTCATTGCATGTCACTATACATGTATGTATGTACTGTGTGTGTATGCATGAATGCAAGATATATATAGGTATGTGTATGAATGTGTGTGTGTGTGTGTGTACATGTGAATGTATGAGTAACTCTATATATGTATCTGTGTATGCTTGTATGAATGCAATGTATGTATATAAGTGTGTGAGTGTGTTTGTGTATGCGTCTATGTACGTATAAATATATTTCATTAAATAATCAACGAAAGACAAAGAAAACAACATTGACACCAAACAGGGACAACACCACGCCACCACCACCACCAACAACAAAAACAACAAGGACAGTAAAAGTGTGTGTACATGTTTGCACTCAAAGTGCACCATCTGTTTGCAACTGGTGGCCGCCCCAAATGCCAATGATTGTATTGTTATGGAAATCTGTGGGTGTTGTGATTGTTTAGCCCTAGGCCAACCCTGATACGGCTGTTCAATGAACAAAGGTGTTCCACTCACGACCAACCTGTGGATTTAAAGTAAACGTACAGGGCTACATTATATCAGGTCGTTAAAAATGAAATGATCCGATTTTGAACTGAAAGTTTATTTTAATTTATCTCAACGAAAAGCAATGCAGTTAATCAAAGAATGCATCTAAATCATCAACACAATTTTGCCATTTTATCAATAACTTATTTATGCTGGTAGCAAAGAATTCTGGAAAGCAACATATAAGTATATGCATATATACACACATACATGTACATGCCTACTTATATATGTATATATATACATGCATATATTGGTACAGGGAATCAAAGAAATGTGAACAAAAAGAGAACCAAGAACATAAAAAGATCACAAACAATGAACATCAAAAGAAACAAACAGAGAAACGAAACAGGCAACATAAAGAACATTCCCTTCATCAGTTGCCCCCTGTTTTATATACTCCGCATTTCAAAGGCAGGGACCAGATGAGACTTCGTTAAAACAGTCCTTCCCGCAGAAGGTTAAAGTGGTAACAAAACAGAACAACAAGAACAAAACAGTAAAAACAAACGGTGAGGACTGTTGAGACTTAACGAGCTGATGTGGTGAACGCTGGAGTAACGAGCTTTGAGAAGAGACAGGTAAAAGCACATGGACTTGCATGGCTTCCAATTAACAGCCAGGGACCCTCACCAATTGGGAAGGATACTACGTAAAATGAGAGACCACTTGAGACCTGCAGCAAAACAAACTTTCGAAAGTCGACGGGGCCAACTTCCAGTCTGAATCTTGCTGAAGAGGACCATCTTTGGGAACTGGCTACTTGGTATCTGAATCACATGGCCAACCCAGTAGAATAGGCTTCCTTCCAGTTTCCATCTACAAAATTCATGTCTAAGGCATTGATTGGTCTGACAGTATAGTATAAAAGACTTAGCCAAGGTACCACACAGTGGGACTGAACCCAAAACCAACTGGCTACAAAGGGGTCTTCCTGACCACACAGCTTTGCCTTCTTGTAATAAATTTTTCGACGAATGTAAAAGAATCCCTTTTTTGGGGAAATGGTGGATTTCGAAGCACAAACGTGAAGCTAATAAATAGAAACATGGAAACTATTTGGAGAGTAAAAATCAAAGAGGCTGCCAGTGAGACTCAAACCCACATCTTTGAACATGACAGATGTTCTACCATTGGACCAAAGCATTTTAGAAACTGATTTGTTTTTTTTGGGGGGGTCTAAAATAGTTTTCTCAACTCAGTATTTACAAGGCCTTATTTATAGCTTCCTCTGTGTACTTCAAGACACTTCGAGAAAAAAAAAGCCGTGTATGAGGGGAGAGGGTGTGAGGAAGTGAATATATCTATGTATATATATATATACGAGATTATATCATGCATACGTGTGTGTATATATATATATATATGCACCACCCACGTCAACACGACAACAGTGAAATGTTATATCCCCCCCACCCCCACCCCCATTGCACCCCCCTCCTCTCTCTTGGGTGTCCTAAGAAAATAGTCTGCTGTTTTACTTCCTTCACACAGAGCCTCTTGGGGGCGATTCATTGTGTTCTACTTAACACCACCACCACCACCACCACAACCATCGCATTCACCATCATCATCATCATCATCACTGTCACCAGCATTACTGCTATCATCGTCATGACCACCACCACTACTACTACCACCATTGTCATCATCATCATCATCACCACTACCACCACTACTACCACTATCATCACCATCATCATCATCATCATCAAAAATTGGTGAGTAACTTTTATGTGGTACCTTACTTTACAAGAAATAGCAGCTAACTCTCCCTGAAATCACTGCTTAGCTGTCTTAAAGTTGGAAAGACCCATTAAATTATATATTCCAAGATACACTAGGGCTGAATTAAAACCAAACAAAATCAAGATAATCATAGTTGTAACACCCACCATCATAGGTCTACTGGATCAGTATTGCCCTAGGGTTAAACAACATGGCAGACCCTCTTATCATGCTCAAGATCACAGTCAACACACAAAAACAAGGAACTACATTCACACAACGTTGCAGGACCCTCCCTGGATTGGCTGTATCTCTACTACGTAATCCCTTAAGTATTCAGGGACAGTTCTGCAGCCGTTCCCCTTAACAATGATTGCCCTATACACCACCACCACCACACCACCACCACAAGAATCTCCTGGGATATTCAAATACTTTCCTCATCTAAAATATAAGAGAGTAAGGTGTGATTCGAGGAAGATTTGGCTGCTACTTCTAACAGGTGTAGCCACCATGCAGAGGTCTCCATCATTGGCTCATACATACATACATATATATATATATATATATATATATATATATATATATATATATATTAAAAATTTAAGGAATGGAGAAAACGGATGTTATAATTGCATACTTTATTCCTACATATGTTTCAAAGGATTACAACCTGTGTGATCCATAGGGATCTGTGATATTAAAATTGTAACCTTCTCTTCAGGGAATGCATGGGAATCATCTTAAACATAAGACTTTATGACCGATTATGAAAACAATAGATGGATAAGGTTATGACTTGATTCATTTGAAAAAAACCGTTAGAGAATTGGACGCTACCGGATAGTGGGTTGGACAACACATACATATAACTGTGTGAAAACATACATGCATACATAAAGACATATACACATATACATACATATATATACACATATATATACACATATATATGTGTATATATATATATATATATATATATATATATATATACACACACACACGTATACACACATACGTCCACATTTACACATATGCACATACGTACCCATGCCTATACAAATATACCCATATGTGTGCATGTCCCCATACACACATATATACATATATATATATATACACATGTATAAATAGAAATAGACACATACATATACTCATACATATACATCTACGCCTATAACCGAATAAACAGATACGCATATACATATACATACATGTATACAAACACATACGTAAACACACGCAAGCACATACATACATACATACATACAAATACATATATATAAAAGAAAAAGAACTCAAGTGTTTTCATATATACATACATACACATACACATACATATATATATATATATATATATATATATATATATATACACACATACATACATACATATACATACATATATATACACACATACACGCATACATACATATATACACACACATACATACAGATATATGTACATACATACAGAACCTAATAACACATACATATGGATTTATACAAATACATACACAATTATATATACATATACATAGATATGTACACATATACACACATATATACTTACAAACATACGTACACACACCCACACAAGTATACATATATACATACATACACACAGATACACTCACACACACACATATGTATACACCCATACATAAAAACATGGTACATAGCAGCAAAACACACACACACACACACTCAGACATGCACACACAAGGAGACAGAGGTACATACATACATATACACACATGCACACACATACATAAAACACACACACAAACACAGGAATATGCAGAATACATACATGCATACATGTATGCATACACACCCATACATACATATATACATAGACATACATACACACACATGAATGCATACATACACACACACTGAGACACACACATGCATAAATAACGGACAGAGTCAAGACTATTGATAAGTTTGCAAGACGCAACGAAAGTTTTAGGAAAATTAAAATAAGAAATAAGTGGAAATGTTACCGGTGAGTGTTAAATTTGAAGGCACAATAAGAAAATGACTCTCCCCAGACACAACAGAAGATGCTTCAACACACGAAATGACATAAAAAAGTCTTGCGAAACAAATCCAAAAAACCGAAATATATATATATAATTATATGTATATATATATATATATATATATATATATATATATATATATGTATATATATGTATACACACATATGTATTTATTGTGTGTGTGTCATCATTTAGCATCCATTGTCCATGCTGGTATGGGTTGGATGGTTTGACTGGGTTGGCACACTGGAAGGCTGCACCAGGCTCCTCTCTGATTTGGCATGGTTTTCTATAGCTGGATGCCCTTACATGCCAATTTGTACTGTACCAGTATCTGCCACAACTGCGGTTTTGCTCAGCTTGATGGGTCTTCTCAGTCATTGCCTCCATGAGGCCCAACACTTGAAAGGGACTCAGTCACTTTGCCTCCATGCAACCCATGTATATATATTATATATATACAACAAATCCATTTCAGCACAATCTTCTTTGTTTGCATGAGCCCTTCTTCTAACAAGCACCAGGATTGGGATTTTCTGCTGTTGTGTGGGAGCCTGATTGGTGAAATCAACTGAAATACTTCTCTAATATTGTAATGTACTAACATATGTGCATGGGCACCACATAAAAAGGAACTCAGTTCACTCTGTAAAGTGGCTGGCATTAGTTAGGAAGGGCATTCAGTCATAGAAACCATACAAAACAGACAGTAGAGCTGCTCTGAAGAGTGCAGGGTTACATAATTGGACTGTTATCTAACAACCTATTAAGCCCCAAGTGCAAAACCGACTGGTAAGGATGGCCACAATGGATACATAGTACTATAATACTGTACACTTCAATCAATATATATATGTATATATATACACACGCTTTCCCAAGGTGCTATGCAGTGGGACTGAACTTGAAGCCATGAGATTACAAAATTAGTTTCTTTCCCACACAGCCATGTCTCTGTCTGTATGATAAATTTATTAAGTTTTCTTTTTTGTATATCACTACCTTAAGAATATAAAGGGTTGCTATTTTTAGTACAGTGCCTATAGAAGAGCTTCAAGTAGATAGTGGAGAACTGTTCCACCCCAGTCCAATATCACAGGACCATATGTTTATTGTGTCTACAGTGAATCTGTTTATGACACAGATGGGGGTTTGCCTTATTGAAATTAGCTTTAAAAAAAAAAAGGGTGGGGTTTTTCTCTCAAAGTATTCTGTTTCCCTATTTTTATTCACAACCCATGGGTGATTTATCTGAAACTCCTCTTTTCACCCTCCTTCAAAACTTTTTTTCACAACAAATCCAGATAAAATTGTAATCTACTCCATTTGTAAAGAATTTTATCTTCAAATATTCATGTTTGTTGCATGCAGCTATGAGGAAACAAAGTTACGGTGTTGGGGTACACTTCTGTTGAACATTAATACAACCTTGAAACGTGTATCTCACAGTGAATTAAGACTGAATTGTGAAGTTGAAATCTTCAATTATAAAAGCCTCTTGAAAAGCACATGATAATTAAAATACATTAAAAGAGACCAACAGAAGTACTAGGCTTGCAAAGAATAAGTCCCGGGGTCGATTTCTTTGACTAAATGGTGGTGCTCCAGCGTGGCCACAATCAAAATGATTGAAACAAGTAAAAGAATATATTGCTAAGGCATTGAGATCCAAATAACCTGGTGTGAAACTGAATATACACCAGAATGACACATTAGTCAAGTAGGGAGCAGTAATAAGAAAAGGAATGACAAAGGAAGGAGCAATCATCCTAGAAAGTTCAGAAGATGATCGTTTATTCCTTTCTCATCTCTTCTCTTCTACATACATGTACACACACACACACATGCACAAACACACATATAACTACAGACACATGCAAATTTAGGGATTGGAACAGGTGAAAATCCCAGTAACATATGTCTCCCAGCTAGCAGAACCTTATTCTCTTGAGATATTTTGAGAACAATGTAACCTTCATTTAACTAAGGTGTATTCACCCTTATCAGTAGCTAGTGGAGTACCCCTCGTTAGGCTAATTACTATTTCTGAGGTTCTGCTGGTGATTTTATCTCCTCTGTTCCCTAATTTTCGAAAACGTTTACAATCTTCTTTGACAATAAACCACTAATGTTCTTCAAAGTTGCTTTTTATACTTTCTACTATGGACTGCTTGAAGCTTACTCACTTCCTACACCTTGATCCTGAGATCTTGCACTTAAATATATACACACATATATATTTACATATATCAATATCTCTCTATCTATCAATCTAATACAACAGCAAGACTCTCATCGGCAAGACTATTTAAGCAGGAGAATTAAGACATTCGCTCTCTTTCTTCTTTCCCATTTCCTCTCACGCTTTTACATAGTGTTGGTGTATTTGTTGATTGTGTGAGGAGGGGTCGACTGTCTTGTGCTTTCTCTCCGCCTTAAGCAGGATCAGCAATGCCAACAGTAAGGAACATGTTCTATTCAGACCTTAGGGGGTCCGAATTGTCCTCTTCGGAGGAGTGGCTCGTATGAGCAGTTGATAGAATGGACAAGTGTTTAAGGAAGAAGAAAGATTTGCTGAAGTGACAGAAGTCACAAAAAAGGAGGTGGACCTGACAAACATGGAGAAATATGAGAAGATGGCACGTAGGATCGGTGGTGATGCTAAGTTGTCCCTACTCCAGAAAGTATTGGAAAATATGGGTAAGAAAACAGTAAATATATAAGGTGTACTCAGTGGAAGAAAGGAAAATTGAAAACGTTGAGGCAGAGGAAGCAGATTTGGAACAATTGTGGTTCAAGAAGGCAGGAAAGGCAAAAGAATATGCTGTAACCACAGTAACCTACATATCTTGGAAGAAGGACTTCCAGGATTAGGGTGGAGAGAATCCCACCAGAAACAGATGTGGCTTGGGTTGTGGCGGCTGTTCTTCTCGGAAGTAAAGAAGAAATAGCCGTCCTGCAGGCCACGAAAACAGAAAATTCTGTATGGAAAGAGCAAACATTGGACCTGATCATATTGGGTATTGGCAGAACCACTGAAAATATGGTGGAAACGGTGACCATTGGAAATGTGGTGTTGAGAGTGGGGGTGGGGGTGGGGGTGGAGGGCAGAACCCCTCGTTGCTTTAAATGTTGCTAAAAAAGGCCTCTGCAGAAGCAGAGAAGTCAGGAAGAAGTTAGAAAGGGGCCGGAGAAGGTGCAACAGGAAGAAAAGAGAAACAAAGAACAGTGGATGGTAGCTGAAGGAAGAGGAAGAAAGGACAGATTGAATTAGAACCCCAAGCCATACATACGTCCCACCCCACCCCACCCACCTTCTCAGACACCCCCTCCACCCATTCCCCTCCGATACAAAGTAAGAGAAAAAAAACAAATACAAAAAAACACAAGGCTCAACAGGCTCCCCCTCCTCCCACTGGAAATTGTTTCGCGCGTGTTTGAAAGGCGTAGACCAAGAAAGGATCCAGAAGAGAACAAAATGGAGGACTGCAAGATTTGTGCATGTCGATGGATGGACAAACACTGAGGTGTCGGAAAGCCAAAAAAACGACGAAATATTGAGATTGAGGAGGGGTTATAAGTGTTGGAAGGTGAAATGTGATTTAAAGACGATATCAGACAATATAAAGTACGACGAACTGACCCAGAGATACTCCACAGCCATTACAAGCCTTCAATTCCATTACAACTTTCTCTCTCTCTCTCTCTCTCTCTCGAGCTATAGAAAGACAAATACACACGTTATATACCTACAGACATCTATATAAACACACATGTAATAATAAACAGACACGTTTCCTTAGAAACCTTTCACTAAAAAACACATTTTCGAAGGTGAGGGGCGTGACTGCATCCGCACCCTTTTGTATTTTATAAATGACATTTGGCAGAAATACGTTTGAAAACAATAATAAACGAATGCTGAAATTATAAAAATTAGTAGTAACGAAGTCTGAACAAAAGCAAAAGCATGTTAGTGTTTTGTTTTGTCTTTATTGAAACAAGCGAAAGCCAATTAAAAGGAAATCTCTTTGCCTTACCTTGTTCGAAAATGTCTGGAATTCAGCAGAAGACATCAGCTGTGAAATGGTTTTGGCTTCTTTTGCGATTTCTGGCGCAGAATTTTTCAGCGAATAACTTGTATTTTTCGATTTTCTGGAGATAGAATTACAGAATAAAGGTGAATTTTGTGGTTTATGCTTTGTCGGGTGTTGAACGAGAGAAATGTTGAAATTTACCTTTTTTTCACACATTCGAATTCACCGCCATTAATTGGCGCACACACCTGCTATTGCGCACGCGCACGCGAGTCGTGACTAGTCGATCCTACAATAACAATCTATTGCCAATGCATGTATGCACAAAACATGCAGGACGGTTTGTTTTGGTTTTTTTGAACAAAGTAAATAAAACACATTGTAAACAAAACGCAAACACCCTCATACATGTTTTGTACGTGACGCGCGCTGGAGAGTCGTAGGATCCACTAGTCACGTCTCGCATGCGCGGATGCGCGCCCTGGATCCAATCTTCTTGAATCGTACCTTGATATAATGTTTTCATTTCAAAATAAAACCAACAAAAATAATCTCCCATAATCTTTACCTCCGCTGATTTTTACATGCCCCGATGACCGATCTAAGAAATTTGGGGAACGATTTACTGTCTGGTGAATGGAACCGAGTATATGCAGATTCCAATAGCTTGCCAAATTGTCAGTCATAAATTTTCTGCAAGAACGTTTTGTCTGATAACATTCTCCAACATCTCTGCACTCCTATCGGGTAGACGTTGAAGAAATCCTTTTTCTGGTTGTGGTGTCATAACATCCAACAACCCAAGTTTTGCGCCACATTCGTCGTCCATTGTTCTTCTTTTTGAAGAACAAACTTTCATGGAACTCCACTCTATGGTCCGGACCAGCAATTGGAGTTTTATCCGGCACCAGTTTTTTGCCAAACAAACATCTCTACAGAACTGGTGCCACTGAACGGCAGTTCTTATATCAATGCAATTTATTCTTGCAGATATCGTGACAGTTAATTCGAAAATGAAAAATAAAATTAAACACTAAATAAAAAAAAAATTCCATATAATGGCAGCTTGGAGTTTTCTCCAAAGGTTCCTTTCCTGATGGAAAGAGGGTTTGTTTGTTTTTTACTTTTAGCTCACTTTCTTTTGACAAAACCCCGTCAATAGAACGACTAGAATTTTGAAAATTCATTGAACAGCCATGCTACATGGCAGTGAAACATGGGCTGTAACTGCTGAGGACATGCGTAATCTCGCAAGGAATGAAGCCAGTATGCTCCGTTTGATGTGTAATGTCAGTGTGCATACCCGTCAGGGTGTAAGTATCTTGAGAGAAAAGCTGAACATAAGAAGCATTAGTTGTGGTGTGCAAGAGAGACGATTGCGCTGGTATGGACATGTGGTGAGAATGGATGAGGATAGCTGCGTGAAAAAGTGCCACACCCTAACAGTCGAGGGAACCCGTGGAAGAGGTAGGCCCAGGAAGACCTGGGCTGAGGTGGTGAGGCAAGACCTTCGAATATTGGGCCTCACCGAGGCGATGACTACTGACCGAGACCTTTGGAAATGTGCTGTGCGTGAGAAGACCCGGCAAGCCAAGTGAGAATGCTTCCAGTGCCCCTGGACTGGCTCTTGTGCGGGTGGCGCATAAAAGACACCATTTTGAGCGTGGCCGTTGCCAGTACCGCCTGACTGGCCTTCATAGGATTTTCGAGCGAGATCGTTGCCAGTGCCCCTGGACTGGCTCTTGTACGGGTGGCACATAAAAGACACCATTTTGAGCGTGGCCATTGCCAGAACCGCCTGACTGGCCTTCGTGCAGGTGACACGTAAAAGCACCCACTACACTCTCTGAGTGGTTGGCGTTAGGAAGGGCATCCAGCTGTAGAAACTCTGCCAAATTAGATTGGAGCCTGGTGTTGCCATCCGGTTTTACCAGTCCTCAGTCAAATCGTCCAACCCATGCTAGCATGGAAAGCGGACGTTAAACGATGGTGATGATGATGATGATGTATGAGCCAATGAAGGAGGCCTCTACATGGTAGCTAGACCTGCTAGAAATAGCAACCAAATCTCCCTCAAAATCACACCCTACTCTCTTATCTATGTATATATGTATGTATGAGCCAATAAGGGAGGCCTCTACATGATAGCTAGACCTGCTAGAAATAGCAACCAAATCTCCCTCAAAATCACACCCTACTCTCTTATCTATGTATATATGTATGTATGAGCTAATGAGGGAGACCTCTACATGGTAGCTGGACCTGCTAGAAATAGCAGCCAAATCTCCCTCAAATCACACCCTACTCTCTTATCTATGTATATATGTAAGTATGAGCCAATGAGGGAGGCCTCTACATGGTAGCTGGACCTGCTAGAAATAGCAGCCAAATCTCCCTCAAATCACACCCTACACTCTTACCTATGTATATATGTATGTATGAGCCAATGAGGGAGACCTCTACATGGTAGCTGGACCTGCTAGAAATAGCAGCCAAATCTCCCTCAAATCACACCCTACTCTCTTATCTATATATATATATGTATGTATGTATGTATGAGCCAATGAGGGAGACCACTGCATGGTGGCTAGACTCAGGATATGCTGTGTCATGTGGTTCTGGATTTGTTAATGACAGGATGGTCATGGCTGTGATACTTTTGATCATGGATTTTGCTCAATCTGGACTAACCTGAGGTTAAACAACACCAACAACAACAGCCACCACACTCCCCCCTTAATCCTTCAGCATCCTCACAACATCAGAAAAGAGGATGGTGTTCAACCACATTCCCATCTGGCAAACAAAACACTTCACAACCACTTGAAGACAGAACCACAGCGCAGAATGAGGGCAAACCAAAGTGTCAAGTGATCCAACACCATCTAAAAATGCTGTTGGTCAATTAGGATTGTTCCGATCACTGGAACAGCCTGCTCGTGAAATTAACAAGCAAGTGGCTAAGTGCACCACAGACATTTTTTACTGTTTTCTATATGCTTCAGCCATTTGACTGTAGTCATGCTGGAGCATCGCCTTAAAGGGTGTTAGTCGAAGAAATCAACCTCAGAACTTATTCTATCGCTTTCTTTTGTTGAACCACTAGGTTACAGGGACACAAACACACCAGCATTGGCTGTCAAGGAATGGTGGGGACAAACACAAAGACACACATATATGTGATGGGCTTCTTCCAGTTTCTTTCTACCAAATCCACTCACAAGGATTTGCTTAACCTGAGACTATAGTAGAAGACAAGATGCGACTGACATGCATACGATAGATGTAGTTCTCAGGGAAATCCAACACAGAACACAGAACATGATAAGCTGGTCCACTGAATTACAGGTATGACTCATTTCTGCCAGCTGAGTGAGCTGAAGTAAAGTGTGGGAACCAAACCCACACCCTTACGATTATGAGCTGAATCTCCTAACCAGGAGCCACACACCTATAAAATAACAACATAACAGGATAATCAACCGACATCTAATCCGTTGTCCCCCAGACATTGCCAGGCAACTATTTCAACCCTGGATAAATCACCAAGAAAACTGGTTCCAAAATAACAGACTGCCAAACCCTATCTGATTTCTTAGCAGCAAACCCCATGGAACATCAGACAACTGACCCCGCTCCACTTAAACCCACAGAGATATCTCACATGCAAGAGACAAAACTACCAGGAGATACGTACAAGTGCAGGTGTGTAGCTTAGTGGTTAGAGGGCTTAGACGATTACAATTAAACACACGTATATTATCATTTATTAAATTGCATTCAATTTGCCATGCATTATTCGTTTCATTATCCATCATCTTTTCCTTCAATTTTCAGGTACATTGAAGACCCTTTATTTGTCATTGCTTCAATCGACGTGAACAAAGTGTCTGGCAAAAAGTTCTGCTGAGATCGAAAGGAAACTTTATCCACAAAACACACAGAGAATGTGCAGCAATGAAGGCCAAACAGTGGTGGACGAACATAATCCCTTAAAGACTGACACTTTCAAAGGTGGCTCTGCGTGTATGTGTGTGTGTGTGTGTGTAACAGAGTTTTGTTGAGTTGAAGTGGGATTTAAAGGGTGTAAACGAAGAGGCTACCAAGCGCAAGTTGAACCAAGACGGAACTAACTACAACTGTAGCTATTAAGACTGAACACTAT